>NW_015386740.1:635950-671478 GCF_001527695.2 Protobothrops mucrosquamatus | reverse complement strand
ATATTGGAACACTGCTATCATGTCCCCCCTCGTCCTTCTCTTCATTAAACTAGACATACCCAATTCCAGCAGCCGTTCCTTATATGCTTTAGCCTCCAGTCCCCTAATCATCTTTGTTGCTCTTCTCTGTACTCTTTCTAAAGTCTCAACATCTTTTTTACATCGCGGTGACCAAAACTGGATGCAGTATTCCAAGTGTAGCCTTACCAAGGTATTGTAAAGTGGTATTAACACTTCACGTGATCTTGATTCTAGCCCTCTGTTAATGCAGCCTAGTTGTTTCAGATTTTTTTGTCCGTTTTATAAATATTAAGAAAAAAGTAGAGTTGCCTTTTTAAGATAGATTGGTATCCCTTTCAGAAGCCTAAGTCATCTGAGTTGCATTATGAATCAAAGGGAACGAATATCTGTTGAAATGTTACCACTTCTGCTGCTGCTTCTGACGAATAAAAACATTGGAAGAAATGTCTAGCAAAATGTGTTTATAAGGCTTGATTGAACAAAGTACAGAATGGACCAAGTATTTATCAAAAAAATGTCAACTTCAATAGTGCTTTCTGTTTTAGTTGAAGGTGTTTGTTCTGTGGCAAGTTGTGTTGGCAGAGAGTTAGCCCCTCATGTGAAGAAACACGGAAGCAAACTGGTTCCAGAATCCCTTAAGAAAGACAAAGATGGAAAATCAACTTTGGATGGTGCTCTAGTTGTAGCAGCAAGCGGAATTCAAGGTAACCAAATTAAAATAGCTATCTGTCAATGCATTTTAAGTTAATTGTTTATATATTAGTTATCTCCTGGTTCTAATTGTTTTTGCAGGGTTTTCGACAGTTTGGCAGGGTTTGGAATGTGCTGCAAAATGCATTGCTAAAAATGTATCTACTGAGACAGTTCAGACAGTCAAGTACAAGTAAGTTTTTTTTCCCTCTTCTGCATAAATAATAACTGAGTGTTAGGGAATAACAACTGCATAAAAGTATTTTGTGTCTATTGCTTTAATTGAACAATTGTTATATAAATATATAGTTTTCTCAATTATATAGAAATAAAGCATAAGTTAAAAAAGGCTTTGTTACTGAAGAATCTTTCTATTTAGCAGTCCCTGTCTCCAAATATTTTTTCCCTCTCCAATGGACTGAAACAACAATCCTTTAGTAGAGCCTTTCTATGTAATATGTTGTAGAGCAGCTGTCCTCAACCTTTTTGGCACCAGGGACCAGTTTCATAAAAGACTATTTTTTCCATGGACGGGGGGGAATGGTTTGGGTTTAACTCACTCCCTATCACTCACTTCCAGCTGTGCAGCCTGGTTCCTAACAGGCCATGGACCTGTATTGGTCGGTGGGCCAGGGGTTGGGGACCCCTGTTGTATAGAAAGGGGGAAATTAACTTTCATGCCTTTTTTATTTAAAATTGGGCTATCCAATACTTTTCTATATCATTAAGGTAGTTTTATTTACTGAATAAACATGATGCTATCTATCATGCAAAAGTCATGGAGACGGAACAGGTAATGTCTAGTAATACATTATGTTCTCTGTGTGAACTGTTTCCACACTGAAAATATTATTTATTTCTGTTTTTTATGTTTGGAGCTCCCTGTCACAAATGGGGATTGCTACCAGCTTTATTCCTTTGAATATTGAATGTATATCAGATCTATGGAGGAAAATGAATGTGTGTAGGTACTGTGGGAGGGTTTTATATCGTTAGTTTTGATTACATACCATATCAACTTTCTTAACTTCTAAGAGAAATGCAAAAAATAATAATAATAATAATAATAATAATAATAATAATAATAATAATAATAATAATAATAATAATAATAATAATAACAACAACAACAACAACAACAAGTTGGAAGGGACCTTGGAGGTCATCTAGTCCAACCCCTTGCTCAGGCAGGAAACCCTATACCATTTCAGACAAATGGCTGTCCAGTCTCTTCTTAAAAACTTCCAGTGTTGGAGCATTCACCACTTCTGGAGGCAGGTTGTTCCACTGGTTAATTGTTCTAACTGTCAGGAAGTTTCTCCTTAGTTCTAGGTTGCTTCTCTCCTTGATTAGTTTCCATCCGTTGCTTCTTGTCCTGCCTTCAGGCGCCTTGGAGAATAGCTTGACTCCCTAAGTGTTAGCAATAGCTGTTGTTTCTTAATTGAACTTCCCACAAGTAGTATAAGATGTCTGTAATACATACAGAATGGCCTAAAAAGAGATACTGTGCAAAATATTAAGTGAAACTTCTAAACAGCAATCTAGCAATCATTTCTTATTTCTAAGATCTGCAGGCTATAGTGAATCAATCACTGGTCTTTGCATTCAGATGAGATTATAGCAAAAGCTACAAAGCTACATAGTTCTTTTATAGCATGTTGATCAAAGAGAGTTTGAACATGTACATACATATTCAACAACTGAATAAGCAAGTGAAATAACAAGGAGTAACTACAGCATCATAATTTTCATGAGTAGAGTTGCTGCTTTGAAATACGAAATCTTTCACTGTTATTCAACAAGTTGCCCCTGAAGAAGGAGACGTGATAAGCGTGTGGTTAATCCACAATTTCTGAACATGTTTCTATTCCATGAGAGGCATAAATTCTTTAGGAATTTGGGATCAGTGAAAATGTCAAAGGAAGTACCATTTGTCCTTATTTAGTGACTGCCTTGTTTAGCAACGTTTCAGTTATGACAGTGATGAAAAAGTAATTTGTAGGTTGCCTGCATGTCTTGAAAGGAAAGCTGAAGTTCAAATTTGCATTATTTTAAATGATATTTCTATGGAAAATAGGGTAATAGGTTCCAGCCTGACCAACCAGGAAATGAAAACACTTACATATAATTTTTATGTTTGTCATTAAATATAACAGTAAAAGATTACAAGAATATACTGTACTTACATCTTAAATATATCTTTAACGAAGTCACAAGAGTAGTCATAGAAACAAACATTTTTAGCTATCTTCTGAATAGATCTCATACATATTTAAAATAAATCAAGTGAACAAAGGACAAATTGGAGGATAAACCCATATCCGAAATATACCTATTACCGCCTACATTCTGTTGTATAGGTAGTCCTTAATTTACAATCACAATTGGGGCAGGAGTTTCCATTGTTAAAACAGTTGTGGTCATAAAGCAAATGTCACATGGCAGGACCATTTAGTGACTGCAATCCTGTCATCCAGGTTGCCATTATTAACAAAATCATGGTTTCTTAAGTGAGTAGCCACCCCAAAACTAAGCCATTCCAGGCTTGATCCCTCCCAGCCCTGAGTCTTAGTAAGGTAAGATATTGCTTCCAACTACCCCCACCTGCCTATCTCCCCCCTTCCATTTCTGCCATCTTGCTGCCATGCACCCTGCTTTGTGGGGCAGTAAGCAACTCCAGAACTGCACAACTGTGGGGTGACTTCCCACACCCTAGGAAGCTACAGCCACCCAGCCACAGTTGCCCTTGCCACCTTGCACTTCAAGACCCCTGTTGCCATGTGCTCCATTGTCCTAGGTGACCTTCACGTTCCTCTTGCTGCTGATGAGACATGACTGGCCTGGCTGCTGGATGTGGCTGTGGAAAAAGGGCCAAAAGCAGCCCCAGAGTTGCAATGCACCAAAAAGCTCCTGGGTCAATGGCACATCAAAAAGCCCCACCCCATCTTTTGCAAAGGAACTGCTTTGGGCTTCTTCTTTTTCAATGCAGTTGAAAAGCCAATTCCTATATTCTTAAGTGTAAATTTTTCAATTAATGATTAACAATGTGTGGCATATGGGAATATATATAAAACAGCTTTCCTTAATTGTACTGAGCTAAAAATTAAGTCTTAACACTTTCCTTTTTAGGTATGGGAATGATGCTGGCCAAGCTACAAATAATGCTGTGAGTTCTGCCATCAATGTTGGTGTAACAGCGTTTAATATTGACCATATTGGAATCAAAGCTATGGTCAAGAAAACTGCAAAGGAAACAGGCAACACACTCCTGGATGATTATAAGATTACCGAAAAGGATGAAAATAAAGCTCTACAAAAGAGAGAGAAAAAAGATGAACACTAAATCTGTGCAACTGAATTGCCAAAAGCCTTAATATATATTTAAATGAAATGAATTAACAGATTTGGTATTTTTATAATCTTAAACTATTTGGACTCAATTTATCAGACTTGAAGATTAACCTTTTCTAAAAATTATTTCTGTTCCCATAACTCCAATATTGCAGCCTCTTCCAGCCCAGAATTTTCCATATGTGAAACCAATTTCTAGCTAACATGGTAAAACTTTAACACATCTGGAGAGCACCAGATTGCAAAAAGCCAATTTAAGTGAAAACTAAATTTGCAATAGCATTTAACTTGCACAAGAAAAAACAACTCCTTTTTAAGTTGTAAAATGGAGTATTAGAACTTAACTTGATATATACTGTTTTAAAAACTTCTACTTCATTTTCCCCCGAATCTTATTTCAATAGTTATTGAAACTGTACTGTCTGATTAGGTAGTGTACATATTTGAACTTTATTACATAAACAACTGATTAAGCTATCAAATTATTGATAAGCTATCAAAATCAATTCCAATTCTACAGAAACCAAAGATTGATATTTTACTATTAATGTTATTAGTTTAATTTAGTTTAGTTTAAACCAGCTTTATGAAATCCTAGTTTTAATTGGAATAGATGGCAAAATTCTTAACTACTTTTGTTGGCAAAATATGATGCTGAAATAACTGAATTCTATGAAAAAAGATTTTTGCTCAAAAAAGTAAGGCTCCATTTATGGATGAAGAAAAAGCTTTATATTCTATATTTATTATAAGATAATTTATTATAAATTATTTTATTGAGAGGTCTGCATTATTCAGAAGTATATCTTGTTGCCTTGTAAGAGAATGAAATTCATTTTCTGTTAGACATTGACATTTCCTTCTTAATATGAAAAAGCAGTTGCTATTAATGTAGAATTTCCAACTTTTAGAGGTTACTTCTGATTTTGATATTGAATTTAAATAGTGGTGGTCAAATGTGATAGCAAAAAGATAGCACGTCCATTGGTTTAGGAGCTAAGCACTTGAAATGACTTATGAATTTAAAATTATAAATAAACTTAAGATGCATATTTTGGCTATCTTCATTTTTATTTAAATACACCTGCTCCTCGTTTAGTGACCAAGTTCCATTTAGATCACGAAGAAAGTTGCTAAATGAACCTATGATTGAAAAGATACTACAAAGATCACTGGTTGCTGCCATTTCATTCAGTTAAATTTCTCTTGTACAGCTATGTCAACATTACTAACACTCTGAAATGTGTTGTCATGTAAATGAAATTTGGTTAGAAATGCACACATTGATCAAAAACATATTTTTAATTATCATTTATTAGCATTGCATTTGCAAGTGGTCACTCAGGTTTTTTAGACCACTAGTCACTGTGATCCCTAAATGAAGAATATAGTATATAGACAAAATCAATGATAATAAGTTGAGAGACGGTATGATTCCTGTTAAGTTGTTCTTGCAGGTTTTAAAAAATGTAGCAAAAGCAACGAATATGTGTAAAGTATAAGTGCAAAATAGCAATATTCTTTGGGTATTCTGTTTGAAAAACATCTTGTGCCAAATAGGGATCTTTAGTGATTATTATACATTTAGCATTTCGTAAAAATAAGGAAATTTGATGTGTGGATGTTATCTATACCAAATGACTGCTAATGAAATTGTTCTTCTGTTTGCTTGATGTCTTCACTGACAAGACAGCTGCAGAAAACAAGGCTTCTTTGCTTTTCATCACACCAGGTTGGTGGGCAAGAATTTGCTGTAATATAACTGAATTTCTTAGTTCACAAGACCATTTTAGAAACACAAAACTGATGGCAGAAAAGGTCCTAGTCCTCCCTTTTTATTTTATTTTTCTTTTATTTTTAAAATAACATGGTGGATATCTTCTTATAAGGGTGGATAGCTATTGTTGATCTGTACTGCCTGTTCATACCTTCCTTTCCTGAACTTATCAGAGCTAAACAAGTATTTCCATCAGTTTGTGCCTATAGATACATATGTAGGCTTATTACAGCCAAAACTTCAATCAGAATAGAGCTGGAAGGGACCCCTCTGCTCAACCCTCTGCTGTTTAAGAAACCCATTTTGAGTTGTGTAGTTATAACTATCCCAGTGGATCTCAACTCTAGGTAACCACATCCATGTAACTTTGCCACCTGGGATGTTTTATTAATTTTCTTATATGGCCAACAGAGGTGGGGTATCTGGTCAGACACCCTCCATATACGAAGCAAGGCAATCCTGGTTAGTTTCCGATAGCCAGCATCTGGATGTTGCCACCAATAAACTAGAAGCACTTAACTTGAGGTTAGCTGGTTTCAAAAAAAAAAAAAGGCAGGGTCAGTCCACGTCTATAGAAGTTCAAACATCCTTGCAAGACATTTCTGCACTGTTAGTAACACGCGGAAGCACAGCGGGTAGTAGCTCCAGACATTCTTTCCTTTAGGCCAGTGTTTCTCAACCTTGACAATTTTAAGGCATGTGGACTTCAACTCCCAGAATTCCACAGCCAGCAGTCCACATGCCTTAAAATTGTCAAGGTTGAGAAACACTGCTTTAGGCCGTTTTCCATGCTGCTTTGTAACTTAGCTTTCTTTCTTTCTGTCGTTCCCCATTTAAAACCACTGTAATAGATGCAAATTCTAAGCAAGTCGTCGATATATTATCTTGCAACGGACACTCTAGTAGTCTAAGAAGCGCCCACGCCTCGCAGCACCGCAATACCAAAACACGGTGGCGCGCGCTGCACTTTCCAAGAAACAAGAGATCAATCCTGACGAACGAAGGCGAATATACGTGTCTCAGGATAAGGTTGCAGGATCCAATCTGAGTCGGTCCCCGGGACCGGGGTTTTTTTTTTGTCTTCCGAGCTTTCGGACTCGGAAGGCAAAACCCCTGGTCCCGGGGACCGACCCAGATTGGATCCTGCAAAGATCCATCTTCCCCCATCTCTTTCTTCGGCGCGAGGGAGGGAGGGAGCTCAGCATTGTGCCGTCGCAGGCAACGGGAGTGTTCGAAAATTCCTGCCACGTGAGCGGCGCTGTCTCTTTTCCTTCCCCGCCCTTCCCCGCGCCTCTCCTGCGTGTTCTCCAAGGCGATGAGGACGCGCGGGAGCAGCTGCGTGTGTGTAGGAAGCCATGGGGGAAGGCAGCGCTTACAGCCCAGAGCTAGACTTTGGAGGCGTGGAGCAGGAGCTGACTCAAGAGAAGCAAATGAAGTGAGTCCTGCCGTCAGCAACGCTGCGGATGTCTGAGGCGGATGACGCATAAACACCCGGAAAGGGTGTGTGTGTGTGTGTGTCGGGGGGGCGGAGAGGGGGGCTGATGCCAACCCAAAGGGATGCCAGAGGAAACTGCATTATTCGAATGGGAAGAGATATTTTTTATTACCACGCCCTGTGCACTGACATGTTCTGGAAGAGTTCTCCTAAAGCTGCAACTGTATTTGCAGAATAACGTTTTTAAAAGTTAATACAATATTCTTAGTATGTTGCAATAATACTTAAACGTTAAAGTTAGGCCGCTTTATAAAAGATTCGTGTTTTATCTCTGTTACCAAAGTCTTACCTGTACAGCTAAGAACTGTTCTTGAATTTATAGCAAAAAAGGTTTGAATCTGGGACTGTCTTAATATATTTACTTGCATTACCTGAATATATTTACAGCATGCTGTATCTTAGCGCAGGGCTTTTCAACCTTTTCACCCATTGTACCACTTTTAGGATATGGCAATATCCGAGTACCACCAGTCGCCTAGCGAGGTGTCAAAAACTTGATGACCAAAAAGGAAAAAAGTGATAAAGTACAGGTAGTCCTCGACTTACAATAGTTCGCTTAGTGACTGTTTGAAGTTACAATGGCACTGAAAAAAGTGCCCCCCAAGGCACAGCCGAGCAAGACACCTGCCTGCCCACCCGGCGGTGCTCTCATTCCCTTCCCCCGCTACCACTTTTCTAGGATGGTCGCGTATCACCTGCCAGGTGCCAATGTACCACAGGTGGTAACCGTACCACTGGTTGAAAAGCCCTGTCTTAGCGACTGGACTTAAGCTGCACATTTATATTAAATTTATGGAACATATTAAAATGGAAGATTGATAGTTTTTGTATGGCTCTTAAGCTGCCTTGCAGTCTACATGAGGCTGTTTCACAAGGTCATGTGAAGAGGGGGCAAAATGCCATGGATAAGTCACTATGCTGGTTACAGTCTTTTCATCATATTTTGAAAATTAAATTGGTATATGCTAAAATAACAGCGGGAGCCCACAAAGGATCTTCAGCTGTGGTTGGAAAGGGAGGCATACCATCTTCCCCCTTTTTCTCATGCCCTGCTGACCAGCCTACAGTTCAGCAGTGGAGTGGAGAGCAGGTACTTTCCCCCCTGCTAGTACTGGCAACTGGCAAACAGGAATCTGGGACAACTGCTGTAAATTGCACTAAGAAAAAAGGCCGAGGCAACTCTTCTTTTTCAATAAACCTGCTCAGCATTCCAGCTATAAAGTGTTTAATGTTTTATTGGCTTTAAAAAAATATAAACAATTGTCCTTCACTTATGCGCCACCTGTACTCACTGTAGATTTTAACTGTAAGTGATGTGTGGACATATTAATTTCCTCCTATCCTTAGCTGCTAAGTAACTAGTCCTAGCTACCTGGGCCAAAAATAAACATATCATGAGATCTATGTTTGATTAGATATTATTGCCTCATCTAGACCAATTTTCTTTCCCATAATAACTAGTCCGATGCTAATAGGATGGACACAATTCAGACGGGAGCAAAGAAAGCTTTAAGATGTCTTATACTATGCTGGCAGCACCTTGGCAAAGGGAAAGTGCATGTAGAGAGAGATTTGCAGTGACAGAGCTAGTTTTTGTTTTCACAACCCCTGCAAGGCATGGGAAGGAATACAGTTAGATCAGATCAAAGACGGATTTGAATATACCAGTATTTTGGAAGTCCTTTCTGCAGCCTTGAGGAGGAAGAGGATGATTCATCCCTGTAAGTCCCTTTATCATTGTTGTGACAGGTAATTTCCTGTGACTTTTTTTTTTGAGCCTTCTACTTGGCAGACAAGAATAATGAGGATGTATAAATGAGCGGTCCTCAGCTTGTTTTGCTTTGGATACTCATCAGATTCAGAACATTAAAGAGAAGTAATGAAAGGCCTTTTAAAAATGCTCTTAATAGTCCTGGCTAGGCATGGAGATATTGTTACCTCTCATTTCATTATTAAATGTGTTTTAAAGACTATAATAGAACATGAGCAATATATTAGGACACAATTACGTGGAAAAAGCTCTGGAACCCTTTGTTTGGTCACTTGCAGAGTTTTAAATGTCATTTTGCATAGTAGCACCATCTCAGATCATCCATCTGTTTAGCTAATTTAATACTGAATCTCTGTATTCAACAAATACTGGGGGAAGAATATGTTTGTTATGACATCTGCTCACAATTTATAGACTTTAGTCTTGAGAGAGTGCCTGATGGTGCTTTTATAAGTATAGAAACCTGCAGATATCTTGTAAAGAATTTATATTATAAACACTTATGTCATTTTCATATACCATTGGGATTTGTAATTGCCATACATGCTTTCTCTTTAATACAGAGAAATGTTAGAACTTTCCATATTTGAAATGAACAATACAATAGCAGAACTAGTGAAAAGACTTAGCAGAACTGATGATGAAGGTAAGAGATTATATTTGACCTTAGCTGAAATAATAGTTTTCAGGCTTTCTGTGAATTAAAAATAAAATACTTTATATATGTTTATATACAATGTCAAGTCTTACATTTCTTCATGCTCTAGAGCAAAGAGCACAGTGACTCACCTGGTTAGGACGCTGGGTTGACAATCAGTAAGCCCACGTTGGAGACCCGAGTCCTTCTGTGTGATGGGACGAGCTCCTGTTGTTTGCTCCAGCTCCTGCCTACCTAGCAGTGAGTAATTGTGAGTAGATAGATAGGCATCACTCCATTGGGCACATTAACGGGACATGAAAGGAGCCCCCAACTGGGCGTCTCCTAGTCACTGGCTAATTTTTAATCCAGAAGGGCCCCAGTTCTTCCAATACAAATGCATGCATGCTCTAGAGCACAGAAATATGATTTGTTCTTATCTGATAGGGTTTCTGTAAGTAATCACACAGTTTCAATCGCATTATTAGCTCACACTTCTGAAGTTGATGTATTAATGAAAGGAATGTTCTTGTCCATTTTTCTGTCTCCTTCACATGATAACATAAAAACTAAAAACTAGTCTCTTTGCCTATTGGTCAAAAGACTCTGACTTTGATATCCTGGATCTGGTTAACAAATCAGAAAACTGAATTCATCTTTCCTAATCAATTTGAATAATAAAAACAGTGATCAATTTTCACTGATTTATTTATTGAACTATATATTTGCTCTTTACCTCCAGCTTTCATTCAGGTTCTCAGAATTCTACCCCCACAACAACCTTTGTTTGGGCAGAGTGACTGGTCTTCCAGTGAGTTTGAGTCTCCCTGTCTGGTCGCTCACTTGCAATATGGTAGTTAGCTTCCTCCCCATCTGTCCTACACCCGAATTCATTTGTAGCCTGACATTGCAATGAACAAGGACATACTGTACATTCAACTTTGCAGATATTAAAATTGTTAGCTGAGCAGGCACAAAAATAGGCAGGGAAATGATTGAACCTTGGGAAACAGGTGTCAGTCAACAGGAGTGCTGATTTACCACTAGCTTATCAGCTACTTAGGAGCCGAGGACTTGGCAGCACAAGGAAACAACAGCCAATGACTTAGTAACCGGCTATCAATACCTCAGTCAACAACTAAAAAACCACACACAACCAGGCACCACATAAATACTAGGCATAGAATAGCCCAAAGCATGTATTCTGGTGAGAGAGAAGTTCCCTGAGGATGGGCTCCAGCACGGGTCTGAAAATTCGGAACACTAAACCTCTAGTCCCGGTGACCGATCCAGATTGGATCCTGCAACATTATCCTGAGACATATATATTTGCCTTCATTCGCCATATTTATTTGTATCAATGCCTTTGTACCCCATAAAAATCCCATTGGCATGGTAGGAAGCAGACTGAATTGGTCATGTGAGTCTTCTGGTGATGTGACTTTTGTGACTATCCATGCTAATTGCCACTATTTTTGAAGAGGCAGTTCTCCCATGGCAACCATTTTATGAGGGTAGCAAATCACATGATCTCTACATTCAAAAATACTCCTAGTCCCCCAAAGCTTCCTATTTCTGCATTTAGAATTATGATCTGGGTACCATAAATCAGCTTCCTCTAAGTCACTACCTATAGGTGTGTTGGTGATGAGCAGGGGAATTACTTTGATGGGTGTCTAAAATTCTGTTTCATTATCCTACTAGCAGTAAATATCTTTCCAAAAATCTAAATAGTTTTCGTTTCCTGAGTTTTCAGTCTTGCAAGGTTTAACATCAGTCTTGAAACCACTTTACTGTTTCACCTTAAAGGCATTGGATTCTGAATTCTGGACTTAGCTTCTGATCTTGTTGGCAGAGTGGAATAGTTGTTTCAGCATATACAGTAGCTAAATAATTACAGAATGCTATGATGCAGTATTTGGGCCAAGATTTATCTCAGCTATGAAAGCTTATGGATTACTGCACTTTCAATTAAATTCCATTCTGGAAACCTGCTGAAGAATTTGGGGGAAGTTGTGTCCAATTCCTAACTTTCACACAAGTGTGAATTGTTTGTGGCCGTGAGGTTAGCAAGTTCCCTAGTGATTAGACCAGTGGTTCTCAACCTGTGGGTCGGGACCCCATTTGGGGTCGATTGACCATTTCATGGGGGTCGCCAAGCAAGGCTGTCCGCCATTTTTTTTGTCCGCCATTTTTCCCCCTTTTCCAGCGAGTGCCTTACCTCCCTTGGGCTGGGCCAGCTGGTGGTCGGCCTGCTCCGTCTCTGCCGCTTGCCAGCTACGCGTCGGCCGGCACAGGGGGCGGAACCACGCATGCGCGGCGCTCCCGGGCAGGGAAAGTCCTCGACTTATGACCGGTTGGGTAGTCCTCGACTTACGATCGGTTTAGTCCTCGACTTACGACCGGTTTAGTCCTCGACGTACGACCGGTTTGGTCCTCGACTTACGACCGGTTGGGGTCGCGGCATTAAAAAGGTTGAGAACCACTGGATTAGACAAAGGTGGCATTCTTTCTCAGGCTTTTAAAAGGAACAGCAGACACATGGGCAGTTCTACTCACTGAAAGAAACAATATCATGCTAGACCGCTGACAAGATTTTATGCAGAAAGTGAAAGCTGCCTTTGGTTGGGAAAGCAACTGTGATTGGGAAAGTCATAAATTGGGACAAGAAGGATGCTGAAGTATATAACATATTTTCAGTTGAATGTCAGCAATGTCCATTGGAATTTTGCCATCATCAACCAGTTTCAGGAAAATTAATTTAAGAGATGAATTAGTGAAATAAGGCATGCCAGAGACTTTGGAAGAGCTGTTTCAACATTTTGTGGTAAGAGATGGTCATCTGACAGAGTTGAGGTACAATTAATTGAAGAATATGAAAAGTGTCATTGCACCTGTGGAATGTTGGGTCATCTCATAAGTAAGGTTCTAAATTGCTTTAATATCTTGATTTTGGGAAACTGTTCCCCCATCCACCAACAATTACAGAGTCTTCCAATGTCTAACACTAAGCAATACATTTTATTATCTCCATTTGCATCCTCTCACCTCCGAAATGCAACTCTTATTTCATTTGAGCTTGTGGGGGGCAAATATTAATTTCATTGATAAGGCTATTATAGGACAATTTGTCTTTCTATACAAGTAGAGATAATTGATGGTATATCCCTCCAGTCTAAGAATAAATCACCACAAAAATTACTGCAACTGTATTTGATTGCTTTCTTGCATGACCCAAGAGCTTTGGAGAACGATTGGCTACAAACACCTAGTCACAGTTTTCACTGGGACTGTTTTCTCCCTCTCAGCATTTAAACAGTACCTTTTGCAAACCTTGGGCTACTATCTTTACAGCAACTTAACCTGCCACTTGCTTGAAAAGGAGCTGTGAGTTCAGGAAAACCCCTCAATTGTGCACCAATCCCAAAGAAGGCACAGTATCAAAGCTGACATCAGACAGAGCATAGAAAAACTCAAAGAAGTAGTGCAAGATTGGAAGACGTGGAGAAACCAGGCCCATAGAATTGCCAAGAGTCAGACAGGATATCATCATCATCATCATCATCATCATCATCATCATCATTATCATAAACATGCAAAGAAGGCATTATAGTCCCATTCAGAACCTAGGATGGAACTTCTCCAAACTGGTGGGAGGAGAGGGGAGGTCCAAAGAGCACGACTACTAAGTCTTGTCAGAATTGGGCCTAAGCCAGCTCTTACTTCTCCAACCACCAGGACAAGATTTTGACAACATTACCTGAGATTGGGATACATACCTATGTATCATCAGCATACTGATGAGACCAGATCTTAAATCAATGGATGATCTCACCCAATGGCATCATGCAGATGTTAATCAGAAGAAGTGAGGGCATTGAGTTTGAGCTGCTCCACACAAGAAGGGCCTCTGATCAATCTTTCCCTGTTCTATCAATATCAACTGGATCTGACCATAGAGAAAGGAAGAGAAAACTGGAACAACCTTACCTCTCACTCATAATCCCATAGGCAGCCCAGAAGAATACTATGCTAAATAGTATTGAAAGCTACCCAGAGATCAAGTAGAACTAGGATAGTTGCACTACTCCATCCTATGTTTTCAGAAGTCTTTAACAAACATGACTTAGTGCTATGACTCAATTTGAAACCACATGGAAAAGGATTTAAATAATCTATATCTTCTAGGGTCCTCTGATGCTGCAGCCTGGTCATTTTCTCAACAATATTTCTCAGAAAGTGAAGATTGGAGACTGGATTACAATTATCCAAAATAATCAGGTTCAGTGAAAACATCTTGAGGAGGAACATACCACCACCTCATTCAAGGCAGAAAATGCCATCTCCAAGAAGCAGATAGTACTACATGGATGCAACTGAGTGTTACTGATTTCACCAGCCAGGAAGTTCATAGATATAATACAGAATTGTTTGGGTTCTTCAATCTGAGAATCCTTTCTCCTTTTTTGGAGTCAGAATCTCAAACTCGTACAGATCACGAGACAAGATAACACTTCTCCTTCCTCAACACAACTTGCTAGTCATCTTCAAATTAATCCAAACGATTTTGTCTGCCAGACATTGGGCCAAGACTATCTTTGCTAAGATGGCTTGTTTGTTCTAGTGCTTCCTTTTTCTGCTGCACCACGGGATACATTTTCTCTGGAATTTATTACGGTTCTCCCAGAAGTGTTATGGTTTTACAACCATTCTAGTGATAGTGTATCTGTTTACCAAGTTGACTCATTTTATTCCATGTAAGAGGCTACCATCTGCTCTGGAAACTGCACAGCTGTTTCTAACCCACATTTTCCACTACAGTACAGGGACTCAGTTAACCATGTGATCTCAAATTGCAGCTCCTGATTTATATCCCTCTTCCACTTATTGGACATTCCTATTCATCCAACATTGTCTCATCATGAAGGGAATCAACAGGGCAGATGGAGAAGAGTAATGTGATACTATGCTGCTATATATTCTATGAACATGACAATTAGTTTGATCTCTATTCCACTATTTGCAGAATTTGAGTTTATCAACCTTCTATGTCCCTCCACTGGCATATCTTGCTCCCAAACAGTTATTCGATATAACTCACAGCATTTGCCCTTCATAGTTCTTTGTCCTTCTGCAGTTCTCCAAACATCAGATTTTCCCCAAGAGAGACAGGCAGCATAACTCCTCTTAAGGAAAAAACTGGTTTTGATCATGGCTGCATATAAGTGGATATATTGACACCTTTCTTAAATCATGCACAAGGAAAGAGCAAAGCAAAATATTTTCTTGGCCTTTAAAATAATTTAAATCCCTGTAGCTGTATGTTCCATTTATGGGTTTCATCCCACCAAGTTTCCATAATGGCAACAATATCATATCTGCTCTCATTCATCTAGTTTATTGCTCATACTCTGAGCAATACATTACCAGGGTAAAACTGAGATTTTCAGCAAAACATGTTCTACCAGTAAGGTATAGCTATATTTGAGAGTTCTTCTCTTCTAGGTATCAGGAGAGTCAATTTATCCATTTACCAGTAAGAGAGGGAGTCTGTTCCTTCTTCAGGTCTTCCATTCTCTCCCGTTGTGATACAGATTTAGTTAGCATTAATTTTTAAGTTACAGACAAGAATTTTAGCAAACATTTTTAGATGTTTTAGTGTGTTCAGATTTTAACATATAAATAGATGCTTATCAAGCTTCTCTTAGATGCAAAGAATTCATAGTTATAACACTGAAAGTATTTTGACTTACTGAAATAATAAGCATTAATATAACAGTTTATTTTTAAGACAGTGAATGGAAAACCAGATATGAAACCCAAGTAGAACTGAACAAACAGCTAGAAAGGCAGATTGGATTTCTCCAAGGAAAGGTGGAGCATCTTGGTGGCAACCCAACAGGTATAGGTGCTGTTGTTGCTTTTGTCATGATAATTTTGACAAAGATTTTCACTATTTGCATATTGTTTATCAAGGGCTTCTTTATTTTTCTTCTTTCTAGACAAACTGGCTTCTGTTCGTTCCTTCGAGCAGATGCATATGGTAAGTAAATTTACAAGTAAACATAATTAAATATTTCTTAGACCATATCATTGTTTGATGATGGTGGTGATTATTTGATTGTGGCAGTGTTCTGACACATCTTAATTTTTGATTTGCACTACTATTTATTCTTTCAATCAGTCGCTTTATATTTTTCCAGCTTGTTACTATTTAGTTAATTTATATCTTGTCCGCTGTGCCTGTGCTGGAACATCATAACATTAAAAACCAACAAAAGAAAATAACAAAAAAAAAACCTAAATAGATAATGGTGTCTAAGGACAATCTAACCCAGGGGTTTCAAACTGCCGGCCCACGGGCCGGATGCATCATCCGGAAGCCGTGCCCACCCCATTGCCGGCAATGGCAAAACCATCCGATACGTTGTGCGACATCATATGACGTCGCGAGTTTGACATGTCTGATCTAACCAAATACATACAACACTCATATTAAAAATCATATTGGCAGGCTCATCCAAACTCCAGGCCTGAGAAACATCTAGGTTTTCAAGGATTTAGAAAATTCCAGAAGGGGCCAAGTGAATGAAGTAATTATAATGATACCACAATAAGCCTCCATCAGGGACCCGAAGGACCCATATTTTCTATGTGTTTTTAAAGATGTTTCATTGCTCTTTATGTTATAGTCATTACTGTAGTCATTATGCTCAATAGACAAACAAAATGATATATAGTAAAGACAGTAACAATGCTCACAGAGGAATGGTTTAGAATATAAATTTGTGTGTACTTTAAAAATGAAGGCGCATAAATTGGTTTTTTATGGTTGTTAAGGAGCATTATAGAGAAGTGCATGAACCAGAAAATATCTTTTGTTTCATGCACAAAAGAAATATGTAGCAAATTGTAAATCTTATCAAACTATTTGAGGAGGGTCAAAGTTTGGTCAAACTGAAAGATGGAATATTTTGTTTGTTCTGGGTTTTGATTAATGATTAATGATGATAAAGTTGGAAGGGACCTTGGAGGTCATCTAGTCCAGCCCCCTGCTCAGCCAGGAAACTCTATACCATTTCGGACATATGGCTGTCCAGTTTTTTCTTAAAAACTTCCAGTGTTGGCGCATTCACCGCTTCTGGAGGCAGGTTGTTCCACTGGTTAATTGTTCTCACTGTCAGGAAGTTTCTCCTTAGTTCTAGGTTGCTTCTCTCTTTGGTTAGCTTCCACCCGTTGCTTCTTGTCCTGCCTTCAGGCGCTTTGGAAAATAGCTTGACTCCCTCTTCTTTGTGGCAGCCCCTGAGATATTGGAACACTGCTATCATGTATCCCCTCGTCCTTCTCTTTGTTAAACTAGACATACCCAATTCCAGCAACCGTTTCTTATATGTTTTAGCCTTCAGTCCCCTAATCATCTTTGTTGCTCTTCTCTGTACTCTTTCTACAGTCTCAACATCTTTTTTACATCGTGGTGACCAAAACTGGATGCAGTATTCCAAGTGTGGCCTTACCAAGGCATTGTAAAGTGGTATTAATACTTCACCTGATCTTGATTCTATCCCTCTGTTAATGCAGCCTAGCACTGTGTTGGCTTTTTTGGCAGCTGCAGCACACTGCTGGCTCATATTTAAATGATTGTCCACTAGGACTCCAAGATCCCTCTCACAGTTATTACTATTGAGCAAGGTACCCCCTATACTATACCTGTACATTTGGTTTTTCTTGCCTAAATGTAGAACCTTACTTTTTTCACCATTGAATTTTATTTTGTTAGATAGCGCCCAGTGTTCAAGTCTGTCCAGATCCTCCTGTATCCTAAGCCTGTCTTCTGGAGTGTTGGCTATTCCTGCCAGCTTAGTCTCGTCTGCAAATTTGATGAGTTCCCCATCTATCCCCTCGTCCAGATCGTTGATGAAGATGTTGAAGAGCACTGGGCCCAGAACAGGGCCCTGGGGCACCCCACTACACACTTCCCTCCATGTAGATGCGGTTCCATTGAGGACCACACGCTGAGTACGGCCGGTCAGCCAGCTACAGATCCATCTGGTGGTGATGCTGTCTAACCCGCATTTTTCTATCTTCTTGAGTAGTAGGTTGTGGTCTACTTTGTCAAATGCCTTACTGAAGTCCAAGTAAATTATATCCACAGCATTCCTCTGGTCCACTAATTTTGTCACTTGGTCAAAGAATGCAATAAGATTTGTCTGGCATGATCTGTTTTTGACAAACCCGTGTTGGCTTTTAGTAATGACTTTGTTTGTCTGTAGGTGTTCGCTGATTCGTTGTTTGATTATCTTTTCCAGAATCTTCCCAGGTATTGAGGTCAGGCTGATAGGTCTGTAATTTCCTGGGTCCTTTTCCCCCCCTTTTTTGAAGATGGGAACTACATCAGCTCTTTTCCAGTCCTCTGGTAGTTCCACAGTGCTCCAGGATCTCTGAAAAATATAGTTCAGTGGTTCTGAGATCACATCTGCCAGTTCCTTGAGAACCTTGGGATGTAATCCATCTGGTCCTGGTGATTTGAACTCGTCTAGGCTGGACAGGTGCTCACTTACCATTTTCTTGCCTATCTTAACTTGTATTTCTATTTTATTTTTTATGGCACTATTTTTGATAGGTTGGTCTGTTCTTTCCCTTTGTGTAAAACAGATGCGAAAAACGAGTTAAATAGTTCTGCTTTCTCCCTGTTGCTTGTCACCTTCTTGCCACTTTCACCCACTAGTGGACCAATCGTTTCCTTCACTTTTTTCTTGTTTTTTACATGTTGAAAGAAGCTTTTTTTGTTATTTTTGACTTTGGTTGCAAGCCTTAGTTCATTTTGAGCTTTAGCTTTCCTCACTTCGTCTTTGCAGGCTCGGGCTATTTGCTGATATTCTGACTTAGTTATATTCTGAGAGGAACTCAGAGATGTTTTATGGATGAGTAGGGGCTATGCACCAGCCTTCCAAACAATAATTCTGGTGGCTTACCTACTTGCTGCCACAATTGAATTTAAGCATGGTCTACTACTTGACTGATCCATCTACCCTTTCCCCATCTCTCAAGTCCCTTCCTTCTTTGTAGCTACTGCCAGTCCACTCACCTCTCCACTGATCTTCCCAAAACATATCTTCTGCTTACCTCTGTTTAATCATTATGACATAGCATCATCTATGGCAGTGGTTCTCAACCTTTTTAATGCCGTGACCCCAACCGGTCATAAGTCGAGGACTAAACCGGTCGTAAGTCGAGGACTAAACCGGTCGTAAGTCGAGGACTACCCAACCGGTCGTAAGTCGAGGACTTTCCCTGCCCGGGAGCGCCGTGCATGCGTGGTTCCGCCCCCTGCGCCGGCTGAGGCGTAGCTGGCAAGCGGCAGACCGACCACCAGCTGGCCCAGCCCAAGGGAGGTAAGGCACCCGCCGGAAAAGGGGAAAAAATGGCGGACAAAAAAATGGCAGACAGCCTTGCTTGGCGACCCCCGTGAAATGGTCAATCGACCCCAAATGGGGTCCCGACCCACAGGTTGAGAACCACTGATCTATGGCCTTGTGCTTTTCATGCTGTCTCTCATCCCAGATTACTTCTACGCAATATGTCTGTATTTGAGGGAGGTGTAGATCTAAACCAAACTTGTGTTTCAATCTGGCCATGTGCCACTGACTACTGTTTGTTCCATGTATGAAAAGTTTTATGCATAAGTAGAAATTTCAGTCAAAAACTTTCCCATATCTCACTGTTTAATTGAAGAATCTGAAAGCCTTTTCTAGATAGATTGAGGCTTCTGGGGCTTTTTAAGGTTTCAGAATACCATTTGTCTAATCCCTCGGAACTGCAATAAATATTCCTGAGTTGTGTTTGTCTTGTTTCAGGATAGATGGGCACAAACATTTTAAGAGAGAAAAAACTCTAATTTTTCTCTTACAACTTTCAGAATACTGAAAATTCTCTAGGCTTATTTCTTGTCTGAATAATTTTATAACTGAAGGAAATTATTTAATTGCTAGTGACTATTGTTCATATTTATAGTAGAACTATGGTATCAGAATAAACTTTCTACAAAAATTGGTTTCCCCCACATTTTGGTTTTCTTATAATGTCCAAATATGTTGGATATCTTCCCAGCAAGATGGGCTGGAAAAATAATGAACAGATAGAACATGCATCAAGAACCCAAGACTTCTGATTTGCAGAAAAATTGAGAAGCCATTGCAAAAGAAATCAAGCAATTGTTGTAACTCAGATATGAGTTCTATTTATACTGCAAACAATATTGAAATTCTTACGTTTTTTTCCCTATCCTTTGTAAAAAGCTACAAATGACTCTTTTATGGGAGAGAGACAGTTTCTATCTGTTTATTATTTTGGAAATGGACAGATTAAGTATCAAGTTTGTTTTCACAGTGTGACAACTTGCTCTCATAAAAACTATTTTAGGTTTTTCCACATTTATTTTACCTGCAAAAGTCAATATTCTTTGTTTAAATAAAAATGAATGCATTTAAGGCACCATTTGGGTTAAGCATACTTGAGTCAACATATAATTCTTTAATAGTAATGAAAATTCTTGGATGATAAATAAGATAAATAAGGAAGCAGATAAATTAAAAAAGCAGCATCTTTTTGAGTATTTTTTTCTGTTTCTTAGACTGTTGATTCTTAAGTAAACTTATTTCTAAGAACATCCTTTCAGCTTGTTTTCTTTTAAAAGTGGAGTAAGAATCTAGAAGTATGGTTCAAGTCAATGGAAAAGAACTAATAGGCGTAACAGATGTGGAGAATTTGATTTGCCTGTTCAGGTTGGACGGTGGCATTGCTCTGTGCTAGTATCAAGGGCGATTCAAGGCCATTCTTGTTGTGAGCTAGATCTAATGGGAAAGTTATTTCATGCTCCATATGTTTTATTTTATATTGGACTAATTATCAAGCAGTCATATTGCGATCTCTTGAAGCATGCTTTATTGCATTATAAATGCTATAATTAAGAAAGATTGCGGGAAATGTGTAAAATATTCTTCAGGAATTAAATTTTAGCAGAGGAAACTAATCTTTTACAATATATTTTTAATAGTAAAACAACTTAATAGAGAAAGACTGGCATACAAAGTAATGGATTGTTTTTATGGACACTATTTCAATAGCACCATCTTCAAAATATTCTTATCAAAAATTGCTGGAGAAATTGGGCGTATGATATAAATATTACAGTAGTTTATTGTTTCTGTAAGGCTACATCTCATAAATCCTTTGTATGGGATCTGGATTTCAAGAAGGAGAATGACTAAGATAATACTAATACCACCAAATATAAGGTTGTGTTTTCTTTGTACATAAATACACAAATCAATTTATTTCACTATGAATTTGCTGTTTAAATTACAGGTAAATGTGTAAGAATTTCCTTAGATAGACTTGGTTAGCCCAGTCCTTGCCGATACTATTGATTTAAGCTTAAGTCCATATCCTGTTCATTCAATATTTTTAGACTGATTACAAACTGACAATTAGATTTCAGTGTTAAACTGTGGGTAATCGCCATGTATCTGACACAGATGTTTTTTACTTATACCCAAGTCAGTAGGGTTCAAAACCCAAGAGAGCCAAAACAATCACACAGGTCCTTAGGCAACACATATGCACTGAGAGGCCAATACTGCTCACTACTTCATTTCCCCCCCCTCTCCTATTGCACCTTCTACTGTTCCTCCAGCTACTGCATCTAATGCAGGGGTGTCAAACTGGCGGCTTGCAGGCTGGATGTGTCATGCGCAGGCCACCCCCGCCTTAGCTCCACCAAGGCAAAAAAGTCACTATATGTCACGATACGTCACGTAACGTGATTGAGTTTGACACCTGTGATCTAATGAGTCCTACTACTAGAGAACAGTATTTCTTTGTATCTGCTTTAGGGACCCACATACCTCCTTCCATCTCTTACAAACATCCCCCCCCCAGCTGCCTCTTTGTTCAGCTTTTATAGCCAACACTCGCTGTGCTGGCTAGGGTGAGGACTTAAAAGGGACAGGACAACAGCAGCACAGGTGATGGCCATTTTGTATACAGTACAATATTCTTTAAATTATATAGGGGGGGTCTTGAAATAGGGTGTATATGGTATATGTAAGCTGATAGTCTTGATTGGATACCACTTTTGGCTAGATTAAGTCTGCATGCTGGCATTCCCTACACAGTACTGAGGCTATGTATTTTTCATTGAGTCATTAGGAAAAATATATTATTTCCTTATTTTTCATCTTAAATATGAAATAGCAAACTTTAATTTACCTTTCCTGAATATCTTATTTGTCTCATTAGCCAGTGAAGCTTTTTTTAATGATTATTCATTCTGCACTCCATTTCTGAGAACATATAATAAATAGGATTTCTAAATTCACTTTCTCTTGTGTCATATTTGTGCTGGGGAAAATTATTTGGATCCTTGCTGAGTAGATGTAAGTCTCAATATGCCAAACAAGACTTTGCTTCAAGTATACGTGACAAGAAATCCAAGACTAAAGTAGTAAACAGTGTTCTATTTGTGTGTTGAATATAATTATTTTGTTATAGAAGCAGTTAAGTTGCAACTAAATGGTTTGGCATCTGGCATTTTTTCCAGTTTTTCCCCACTCTTCATCTAAGACTGTAAACCATAGGCAAACATATGCAGCATTTCCCCTCCATGATTTTGTTTCTGGATGTTTAACATTTTGCTTGGTACTGAATTTTTGAATGCTGTTTATAAAACTTCACTGATGCAATAAAGGTACTGCTTAATATACAATTCTACTTTTATTGTAAAAGTTATGTTATCCACCAGGGGGCACATTGTATTTACAATATATATATACCAGGCTTTAGGGGAATCTTTTATCTTTTGACAGGTTGAATATACAGTGCTGTGATCAAGTTGGGCAATATTAAACATTCCACTGCCCTACAAGTCTTGGGGAAAGTAATGGGATTTGAAATACTTTTCTATTAGCTGTACTGTGCCTATTCTATTTTTGAGTTTCATATTTAGAGAAACTCTTTTTACACGCATACGTACATAGCCAGCGTGCTTTTTCCTTTTGGAATAAGGAACAAGGAACATTATGCAAATTATAAAAGAGGAATATTAAATAGTAAGTCATAGGAATGTAGGTAGGAATTAAAAAAGGAAATATAGCTAAATCTATTTTATGCCACTACTCATTATATTGCTCCATTTCTTTCTATCTTTGCTAATCCTATTTGTTTGCATCATGACCATATACCACTTAATACATTACCTCTTTTTCTTTAAACTTCCCCTCTCTTTTTCAGAATCTTGTCCATTCTAACTAACCATGATTTTCTTGGTCTTCCCGGTTTACCTTACTCATGTATTCTTCCTATATTTGTTTTGTAGTTCAATCCTCATTTTATTCTTTCTGTATGAAAGAATATTTATTTTGTACTGAGCATTTAATTTGACATTTAAGCCACATTGATTCAAAATCCATGCATCCTTGACTACATTGCTCCTTGTTTTACTGAACATACTTCTTAAGCACCAGTTTCTCGTTGCATCCATCCAACTTCTATGGTTTTTCCTCATAAACCTGGCTCTCATTTCCAAAACGAAGTGGACAGAAGCATGCTTATCTATATATTCATTTTCATTTCTTTCAAAATTCCTTAATTTCTCACATACATTATGATTATTTTTCTATCAGTGTTTGCATATCTTAGCATTTATCCATCCATTTCTCCATCTTTAATAAATGTTCTGCCAAGGAATAAAACTTCATCTATTTATATTGATTTTTCACCATTTATATATACCTTGCAATTGTTAATTTCATTTTCCCTGTCAAACACAACCACGTTGCTCTTTGTTCCATCTATTTTCAGATCCACAATCCTCATTGCACAATACTGTGTCTTCACTTGAAAAGTAAACATACATTTATGTTTCCAGCCAACCACTTTTAATGTCCCTACAAGCACTCCTTATTTATCCATTAAACCAGGTTTCTCAAATTGTGAGGTGTATAGTTAGTCCTCTAGTTATGGAGGCTGCTCCTCACAGTCATAACTTGTGACATTTGTATTTTATTACCTTTTTTGTCACGGCTGTTAAGCAAGTGCTGCAGTCATAAAGAAACTGCTGTGATTGTTAAGTGCACACTATGGTTGTAAAATGAACCATTGGTTCACTATGGGTCAGGTTTTGCTGAAAACCAGGAAGTAAACGCTGTTTTTTGGCAAAAAAAAACATGTTATAAAATGTGTCTGTGGAACGCTGCAAATGACTATAAATGTGCCCAAAGTGTGGTTAAGAACTCCTGCTGTATGGGTTTAAAAAGTAGAAGTGTGAGAGACTGGGCAAAAGCTTGGAAAGGAATGGAAGAGAGAAAAGACAATTCAGCCCAAGTAGGAGAAATCTGGGAAGAAGCATTTCAATTTATTCAGAGAGTTTTCTTAATTAACTCATTGCGGATGAGAAATTTCTATTAGAGTTTCCAAGATTTCTTTATCTCAAATAAGCATTAAAGATAACATACTGAAATCACTGTAGTTCTTGTTTCTTTACCCAGTGTATGATGCTTGATAACAAACTTCATTTAATAGAGTTTAATAGAGATTTGCTGAACATTTGTTAAGCAGCCTACACTGCAGAAATTGTGAAATTAGGAATTTAATTTGTGTTAGTGAATAAGATACTCGGACAACATGATTTGTTGAATGATTACTATTGAATTCTGTTAAAAAATAATAAAACTTAAAAAAAAAAGAAACTTTTAGAAACTGAGCCCCTGCATTCAGGAACTAACTAACTGCAGAAACTTCAATAACTTGATAACTGATAAATGAGATGCTTTTTTTTGAAAATGGGAAAGAATATATACTGCTCAAAAAAATAAAGGGAACACATATTATAAGAAATCCTATAGGATGTGTTCCCTTTATTTTTTTGAGCAGTATATAAGATTTATTTAGAAATCAAATCAGTCTTTCTCTGATTTGAATTGATGTTGCCAGAAGAACAGAATCAAGATCACGTGAAGCGTTAATACCACTTTACAATGCCTTGGTAAGGCCATACTTGGAATACTGCATCCAGTTTTGGTCACCATGATGTAAAAAAGATGTTGAGACTCTAGAAAGAATACAGAGAAGAGCAACAAAGATGATTAGAGGTCTGGAGGCTAAAACATATAAGAAACAGTTGCTGGAATTGGATATGTCTAGTTTAATGAAGAGAAGGACGAGGGGGGACATGATAGCAGTGTTCCAATATCTCAGGGGCTGCCACAAAGAAGAAGGAATCAAGCTATTCTCCAAAACACCTGAAGGCAGGACAAGAAGCAACGGATGGAAACTAATCAAGGAGAGAATCAACCTATAACTAAGGAGAAATTTCCTGACAGTTAATCAGTAGAACAACCTGCCTCCAGAAGTGAATGCTCCAACACTGGAAGTTTTTAAGAAGAGACTAGACAACCATTTGTCTGAAATGGTATAGGGTTTCCTGCCTGAATGGGGTTGGACTATAAGGCCTTGAAGGTCCCTTCCAACTATTATTATTATTATTATTATTATTATTATTATTATTATTATTATTATTATTATTATTATTATTATTATTATTATTATTATTATCATCATCATCATCATCATCATCATCATCATCATCATCATCATCATTATCATCTTGTATTCTCTTAAAATGGGGGTATGCTTTATTTTGTATATTTTCTGGGTAAACTGCCCAAAATTTGAATTGTGGCAGCATTGAAATATGTTTAATAAATAGAAAAAATAAACAGATAATCTGCCTGCAGAATACAGAAATCAAGCTCTGTGTGTCTGTGTCCAGCCAGCCAACCCAGAAGTAAGATTGCCCTATGGTTACAAATAAATAAAATAATCAAATTTAGAAACCGCCCATTTTACTCTTAAGTCTTAAATCTTAAGTCTTACCCTCCTTCTAAGACTTTTCCTAGCCTTGAAATTGAATTTCCCAGAGTTTATACAGCAAAAGAACAATGCTGGTTCTATTGCCACCTTTAAGCCTTAACATCATATCTGATTTGTTGGTATTTGGGGAAAGAAATCACTGTAAATTAAGACATAATATTATTCTATAATATTCTATTATATTTAACATTCCACTTCACTATATTTTTTTCCAGATAGACACAATGCTGTGTCTCCAGATTTTGAGTCCCAGTGCAATACTCATGGACAATATGTGCTTAGCATCATCTGCCAGAATCCTTGTCCTACCTTATTTATTTATTAGATTCTTTTAATTATTAAAAAGGAAGCCAGTATATGCAAAGGGAAGCACCAGCTTGAAATGTAATCTTTATTTACAAGAATGTCTCTGGGCTCCACATAAACTCATTCTTTGTAATTAAGCGTATACTGTGTTCTGCACTTTATTTAGAATAATACCTTGTAGGAAAAAAAGCTTTCATTTTTTTCTATCAACTTTCATTTCATTCAATGAAAAGGAATTTGCTTTCAAAATTCTTTCAGAGAAGATAATTTTGATAAAATGTGG
Source organism: Protobothrops mucrosquamatus (assembly GCF_001527695.2). Lineage (NCBI taxonomy): Eukaryota > Metazoa > Chordata > Lepidosauria > Squamata > Viperidae > Protobothrops > Protobothrops mucrosquamatus. The sequence goes on along the minus strand of NW_015386740.1, from coordinate 645,220 downwards.
GTGGAAGGTGATAGTTGGACATTGATTTGGTAATTTGTGAGAGAGAATGTCTCTCACAATGCCTACATCTTCCTGGATTCCTGGGCTTCCTGTAAATCTTACAGGCTTTTCAGATGATGAAATGCAGGCAGGAAGGGAGTGGGGGGCACCAGTGTAGTGGAAAGATTAATAAATGAGAACAACAGTAATAGCATTTGCTGCCTCTCAATTCTATGAGCTCAGAAATACTATCAAGACAATTCTGAAAACAAGCACCCTGAGAATAAGACCCCCCCCCAAAAAAAATCAGGTCTCTTTTATTGGCCAAGAAAGCTTTTGAAAAATCATAAAGCAGATTTCAACAGTGCCGAAAATGTGCTGACATATCCAGAAATAAAACTATTTGTTAAGATGATTGAGAGTACTTAGAAAGGATGGTTGAGAGCAATCTCACCAGTTTGCTTTCTGGTGTTTTGTGACCATCTAGGGCTATTTGTGAGCTTAAAAATCTGAGAGTGCTTCCTGATAAAGGGAAAATCCCAACAATTAAAGAATTACAATGGGCGGGTCCAGGAAGAGACCCCTCTTTGCAGTTGCCCCTGCTGATGCCCTGCCCTTTGGAACATTGTCTCTCCCCCCCCCCCAGAGGTGAAAGTGGACCACAAGTGGAAAGGTTTGAAAACATGGCACTGTTGTCTTGCTTGGGACTCACATATGAGCATGCAACCACAGGGCTTGTTAGCATCCTGAAGGCTCTCCCGTGTTAATGATGAATTTTGAACATCTTTGCCTCTTTTTAAAATGTATATACAGTTTTTATGTTTTAGCAGTTTACTTGTACATCACTCAGAGTCCCTCTGAAGGAGATGAATGGTTTCTAAACTTGATAGATAAAAATAAAAACTGAGGATCCCTGTTGTAATTGAATTTTCATTTCAATTTTTAGCTTTCTCTCCATATTGCTCAAAAAGAGTGGGTTCTCTTATGCCAGTTTTTCAAACCTTGCTTTATACCTGGACTAGATTGCATCAGTTTTAGCTGGGTACCCGATGGTGCATCTTTGCTAACAATGGCTCTCTTCACTGGTATCTATGGTGTTTTTTAAAATCTGGTTTTATTCAGAAAATAAGTGTTGCAATTGTTAGACCTCTAAATATTAAACAGTCCTTTAGCAGTCATTTTCCAGATCTATCAACTAATAAAAAATGTTGGTTAATTAACCATTTTGGGCATTGTTTCAGAGTATTTGTGAGCTAGAGCACTATAATTTGTCAACCTGTAAAATGCTGAAGTATATTAGTTTAGCTTCTAGCCCATTAACTTTCTTTTGACTTTATTTAACAGCTGTAAGTAAAGTGGTCAGAAATTCATGAGATATCATGCATCTTTCAAAATCTCTGTGCTTCTGACTGTCAGACCTGCCCCAGCTGGGTCACTCCTCAGGAAAGAAAGACCTTCGATTCCATTTGATTTGAAGTGATAGGCTCTTTTAATAAAGGGTGCTGGTTGCAGTAAAGTTAGGCTAGAATTAAATTTCACACACGAAAACATTACAAAGGTTTCCCCTCATTCCAGCCCTCTTGCAGCCAATGAAGAGCTGCATAGGTGTTTCGAGAAATGCTGAGATGTTTGGGTTAGTCCATATTCCACTCTCATGGTGTGTGTCCTTGAGCGCTGGCACAAACTGATTCTGTGCTTCCCTGGTCTTTGTCAGTTGTCATTCCCCCTCCCATTTCCCCATCACATCCCCATACACTTTTATTGCCCATTTGTTCTCTCCACACTCCCTCTTCTCTAGTCCTTGATGGCAGGATGCCAGTGAGGCGCCAAGCCGAAGATGGCAGACCAGACACTGACCATTTTTAATTCTTTTAAGAAATACTTTTTAAATTTTGGAGGTCAGACTCTCTCTCAAATGGCATTAGTGTTGCTAGCCTATTTTAAAACAGTATCTTCCTTCCTCTTCTCTCCCCTCCCCTTTCTCTCCCTTCCCTTCTCTTCTTTTTTGTCCCCAACTTTGTATCCGAATTTGCAAATAGTGTACATCTCACTATTGAACTGCTGCATTGCTGGATCAGCTTCCCCCAATTTGATGCCTTCCATTTATATTGGACTTCAGCTTCCATAATACTCCAAGCAAGCATGGCAATGCTGGAAGGCCTGAGATGCAATGGCTGACTGTAATAAAAATAATGTTCACTGCAGAATTTGATATGCTTTGCTCTTTATAGTAACTCTCCTACCTTAAGCACAATTTGCTATATAGTTGTTGATAAATATTTTGGGCAACAGCATTCTGCTCTATGCATTTCAATACTTTCATTCTGGCTGAAGTGTCAAATATTTGTTCGGATTGCAATGATGTTCAGCTTCTCAGAGCTTAGACATGTCACGGTTGACAAGGGCACTGCCCTGATTGATACCTGTCTCACCTCTGATGGGAACCAGAAGGAAAATATTAGCCGATATCAAAGGACCAGGAAGTTTCTTTGTAATACTGTAAAATGGGAATATTCTGTTTTATTCAAAGGAGATTCATTTATAATTGGTTGAAATTTCAGTTTATTGTGAGTAAATAGCTTTGCATATTTCCATGATATATATTACTTTCTTATTCTAGGGTTTAAAATTAACATCTTGCTGTAAATTGTAGGAAAACTCTCAAAAACTGTGGCTCTGGTGTTAGTTTCCTAATGTCTAAATCATTTGGAGATTTATTGCAATATGTCAGCATCTTTTAAAATAATATATCATTTTTGTCTACATCACTATAAATTCTGTTTTGTGATTTTTAACCATTTGTTATCTTTTGGAAGCTTTAGATATAAAGAATTTTTTTTCACATAAAATATACTGTAAAATAAACCCATAAGTAATTTATATCCTATGTTCATTTCATACGTAACATTGAAATTGTGAAGGGTTGTGCAATAAAGTTTTTGCTGAAGTCCTATTACATCAAGAGATTTAGAATGCCTGTCTACTTTGAAATAAATCCTTCTGCATTCAGTAGAGCTTATTCTCATATGTTTACTTGAAAATAGGTGTTGTGAACTCAGTGGTATTATTTCTGAGTAGATATACATTTCTTTATTTCCATGGTGATTATTGTGTCTATAGTGAGTATAGTCAGAAGGGCAATAATTCCTTCTGTTTAACTATATGCAAAACTGATAATAATCAGGCTTGTATACTGCTTTTCCACAGGTTTGGGGTTTGTGTGAGTGTGTAAATCTCCACACTGCATTTCATCAGGAGAGATCATGATCAAATTTGTTTCAGATTATGAATTGCTGTCAAATCATAATTTAACAGAGTTTCATGAAACAGGGACTATTAGGAAACATCTTTTCCTTATCCTGTGTGGAAAAAGGAAGAGCACAGAAGTTTGTGTCTTATTCAGACTCTGCAATATTTCATGGTTTACCTTGGACCTGAAAAGAACCATCCGTGAGGTTTTGAAAAATCAAAAAGGCAAGGAAAAGTTTTTGCATGGATATGTTGTTGAATAAGGAAGAAAAATATACAGTTTGGTAGTTGTATTGAGATGAAGCATTTTCTTCAACATGGGATTATGGATTTATTTATGGAAATATATATTCATGTTTCTCGACAGCCTGTCTCCCTCATAGTTTGAACAGTTGGGAGAGGACCAAAAAATATCACACTGAAGTAAAACCGGACACTAGAAAAAAGTAAAAGTAGTGAATCACTGCAGTTGTTAAGTCAGTAACGGAGTGGTCAGTGGGGAGCCAGATTCACTTAACAACTGTGATACTGACTTAGCAACTCCAGTTATTCATTTAACAGCCGTGGCAAGAAAGGTCGTAAGGTGGAGCAAAATTCACTTAACAAATGTCTCATTTAGCAACAGAAATTTTGGGCTCAGTTGTCATAAGTTGAAGACTACTCGTACAGCTTATAATTGGGTTTAAAGCATGTAATCACAAATTCTAAATTGCTAATGGCCCTTTTCATTGGGTAACAGAATAGCAATAAAACTAATAACAATGTATTTTGTTTTATTTACATATTTAATGTCAGAATTCTTTAAATCAGTTTCTTACAAAACTGGAAGAGGAGAAGAAAAGTCTCCAGAATCAGCTGAAGGAGTATGAACTTAGACTTGATCAAGAAGCAAAGGTCTGTATTCTCTACTATAGTTCTTCTAAAATACATCCATCTTAAGGTGCTTCATGGTCGCCTGTTATATTGATGAAAAGTATAATACACACACACATGCATGCATCCATCCTGGACTATGCTTAATGTCTAATTTTCTGTTTTGTTCACTTATTTGTTCTTTTGGAACTTAGGCTTATCATAAAGCCAATGATGAACGCCGTGCATACTTAGCAATGATTTCACAAGTAAGTCTAAAAATCTCTAGAATGATTTAAAAAAATGTTTTGTCCTAAACCAATCATTACTCTTTTCTTTTTGGACTTTCCTCATCTATTTTAAGCTGATTCACCTCCTGGCCAGAAAATTCTGCAAAGCTGACTCAGCTAGAATGCTGAAGGGAAATGTTAATCAGTCTTGCCATTTTCTTTCTGCCCTTATAAACTTAAAGATTGGATATATGATGCTACTGATCCTTAACTCTTAACTAAACTGTGTATTGCATTAAAGTATATTACTTGTACACTCATAAATTTAATTGCTCATTATTCTTCTGCCCCTGGTTCTTTTTTCCCCAAGTCTATTAAAATTAGCGGAAGCATTGCATCTATACAAGAGCACCATGTTGTGGAACATAAACTATTTAATGAATTTATAAATGTAATTTTGTTGAGGGATTGCTTCAGATTACAAGTAAGAATAAATTCACCTATCTTACCTATCACCAGCCATGGGAAAGGTTAATCAAATTTGTTTATTTGTTGGTTTACTAGACTTATATACCATTCCAGTCACAACTGACTCTTAGTAGCATTAACAATATAATGTAGTATTTTGAGCAATAGGTTTTAATTGTGGAAAGCTGGAGATTTGAAAAATATTCAGGCTTGCGTGTACTTTCTTTCTTGTATTGTTTGCAATGCTTATGCTTTAAATGTACACATAAATGAAAATAAAAAAAATATCTTGGGACTTTCTAAAAATTAGCAAATATATTATCGTATTTATTCTTATGAATCATAACCTATTTCAATAGATGCACAAGTCTAGTTTTCAAAAATATCTATGCACACAACTGCTATAGAAGGAGGGAAGGAAAATTGGAGAGGCAAAATTATTTCAGTGACCGTAAATAAAGCAGTAGGTAGTTATAACTATCACATTCATATGTTATGCAATTTTATTATTTTATTTATTATGCTTTTATAGGATATTTTTTCCAGAGAATTCTTTAGTAGTGGTGATCAGACCCTCTATTAACAATACCAGAGACAGCTGAGGCTACTTAAAAAGGATTGGATATGCAATTTCTTCATAGACTTTTGCAAATTATAATATACTTATGATTGGTGTACTAAAATTAGTAATTGATTGCAATAACATATTTGATTGGATATGGCACAATATGATGTATTCAGTGAGGGCAGAAAGATGAGATAATGTAGCAATAATACAAAAATACTTACTAATTGAGTTTGACTAAGGCCATGTTCTTTCAACAAAATTGCTATTGATCAATTCTTTTATTTCCCAGGGATCTTGTTTATCAGTACTGTTTTTGTCTGTTAAAGTCCTAATCTATGTTCCTAGTGTTGAACTGAGCTGACAGTAATTTTCTCTGGAAAAATGGAGACAGGGAACAAGGCGACTTTCTTGTCTTCACTAACACCATACTTTATATTCCATTTATGTCCTATTTCAAACATAACTAATTTTGAGCAGTTTATAGACCTTTAATAGGATGAAAGCTGTTTCATCAGCATAAATACTTGTATGTAAGAGATTTACCCATCAGAGGAATACAACCCCCCTTACTCTAAAGATTTACTGAAAAAGCCAAAAGAAGTGGAACCTATCTGATGTCAGGAACAATGCTATTCTAGATGGGTGGCTCAGTGAATAAGAGGACCTGAGCCCAAGATCCCTACAAGTGGCACTTCCTAAACATCAGGATTTGGAGTTAGCTCTTTCTTTCAACTCTTGATAGATGAGCAATGATTTGGGGGAATAGATGACCCATAGATAACCAGGTTCTGAACTGGAGAAGATTCATAACATGCTAACTCTAATTATTATAACACCATGATGTCATTTGTTATTGCTTAATACAAGCCTACTAACTTAATTGTGGAAAGAAACTTACTTTATTCATGGTATGTCAAATTTTTCAAAGGCAGATAAGTTCAGGAAACAACGCTGGATTTAAAAAAAAACCTTTAGAAAAGATTTTGTATTAGTAGTTGGATACTCTAAAAGAAAACCTGTTAAAACTATTATACAACTCAATTTCTCATGCTTCCCCCTTTCACTTGTTTGAGGTTCTTATTTGCAACGATCCTGATTCTTCCATATTTACAAACCACCTACACATTACTCTCAGCGTGGATTGTAGATATTGATTATAGAGTATATTTAATTATATTAACTAGGAGCAGTAAATAATCCTTTCAACCAATATTCCCATGTTTCTGGTTCTTATTGGAAATATCCATTCTCTACTAATACAACTGAAGTGAAATTAATATCCCCGTGTCTGAAGTCCAACATGCAATTTTGTTTTGTACCAGATTCCTTCAATATCAAACTGATGTGTGGGTGTACTTTAATCACATTTTCAAACCCTTTCTATAGCTAGAATTCTTCAGTTTGCCAACCTGAGTAGTGTAGAGATAGATTTAAAGTTTTCTGTTTTATGAGAAAATGAATAAACAGTAGTATCTAAGTTTTTCTTGTAATTGGAATGTTTTCTTATTGTTCAAAATTATAGATCTATAGCCTAATAATATTTTTCATCATGAATCAGTAAGCCTCTGAGTAATATTGTTCATGCACACATGTTTGTGTGTGTGTATGTATATGTGTGTGTGTATTATTGTGTAATAGATAAGATATACTTTGTTTTCTATTGTCTCAAAGAAATTGTTCCTTAAATAGTGTTAAAAGAAAATAAAGATACTGTATTTTACCTCTATTACACAACTGTTATTCTTTTCATCATGTACTAGTCTAGGAAGAAGGCTACAATTAGCATGAATCCATGTATTTAAACCAGCTGGCAAATGGTTCATTCTGTATAATTATCTCTTGTCTTATAGAATGAGGTGCATTTGCTGAAAAACATTTCCATTTGTAAAACTTGCTCTTAGTACATTTGGATTTTGTAATAAATGTATATACATCGCAGAATGAAAAGAAAGAAAAAGGGAGAAATAAATTATTGTATCTTCTCTTTTTAAATTCTGCATTCAGTAAACACTTAACTATCATTGAAAGCATTTAGTTTAATCTGTGAACATTCCAATGCCTGAGCATTGGAAACTGGATTAATAGCTGATTGCTATTGAGATCTAAATAGGTTCCTTTTCATTCTTTTTCTTTTTATGTTTCTGTGTTCTGTTGTAAAAGGAAGTAGTTTTGCTCTCTATCTTCAACAGAAGGTGCTGTTAGTTTACATAGGTGTTTCTACTGCTTAACTTGCCTAGATGGTCTATAGCAGTTATTCCTTCTTTATTCTTAAACAAATCTTTCAATAATATCCTTTCAACTGATCCCAGAATGTGCAATGATATTTTTTTTATTTATATATGAAGTGCAATGTTGTTATTCCTTTTATTGGTTCTATTCATTTTAAATAAATTGTAACTTTGTGCCAATCATTGGTGTCATCTCAAAGTTTCAGTAACGCCTATGACATCAAATTTGTTTTCCTAAATTAGGATTGCTAGTCCTCTGTATTTCCTAAACTCTGTTCATTGGTATGAGGTTTTGAGTGCCAATCTGTTATAATGTCCTCTAAACTGAACTGATCCTCATCTAGTGCTTATCTCTTTGTGTTCTTTTTTGGCCCTGGTCCTTGGCTGTATTTCAATTTGGCACTTTACTCCTGACATTGTAGTGAGCCCCTGCAAAATACTCCCTTTATTTTAATAAAAGGTATCTCAATTCTTCCCAGTAGTATTTCATGAAAGTAGCATAGGCCATTGAGTAGAATCCAAACCTATATTGGCAACTTCAGTTGTTTTTGCTTCTTGCTCTATGGCCTTCATTATCTTCTACATCCAAGTTCATGATTGGGGCGTATTTGAGCTAGTCCTTTGTAATATCCTGCAAACATTATAAAATGTACCACATATTTTAATGCAATTTTTGGATCATAGTTCAAATACTAATGAAATATACCTACTATGTTGGTAGAGGCAGCCTTTAAAAACCAAGCACTCTGGCCAGATATTATAGATTTCTTTCTCCTTGACTGTGAACATACTTTTTAACCCTTGTAATTCCAAACCATTAGAGATGCAAATTATATGGGGGTGCTATTGGGGAAAGCTCACAAAGAGTAGGGCTTAACATATATTGACTTTTGCAGATATCAGGATCTCTAAAACCATTAGAGAAGCAGAAAATAGATGCAGTTGAAATGACGAGGGAGAACCAAGTTCTGAGGTAAATAGTTTTTATTACTGGTTTAGTGGTTCTATTACTCATGCTAAGAGGTTGGACTAGTAGCAGGGTGACACATCTCCAAGTTAGCCCAGTCTATTTTGTAAATTATCTAACACTATTCACATAGCACATTAAGTCAGAAAGTGAATTGTTTTGTTTTGGTTATAGTTACCTATGGTTAACTATGGATGAAAAGAGATCAGATTCATCAGACTTCCTGTCCGAAGGTCATTGGAATGAGTTGTTATTTCTTAACCCAGTTGTCACAGGATATTGTTGTGGATTATAAAATTAGGGGAAAAATCATACATACATCCTTGTTAAAAATACAAAATAAACTTGAAGTAAATAAATAAATAAGCTCAATTATGTTTAATTCAGCAAACCATAATTTGAAAAACACAGATTAATACAGTGTGTACACTTTTTTTTTTAATTTTTAAAAAAAATTTATTGACAAAACAATTAAAACAAAAAGGGACATGACATGACGTTCCAGTATACATAATCCTAGTAATTCGTTTCTTATCATATTTAAAGTTCTAAATATACATCTCTCTACATATTAACACATAATTTTATATACCACAAATTTAAACTTTAACTCAAAACCCGACCAGTTCTTCTTGACTCATACCAACAGTAAAATTTGTCCCAGATTCCAAAATAATCTGTTTCCGTCTTGTCCTTTAATTCCATAGTTAGCCTGTCCATGTCCGCACA
>NW_015386740.1:615430-635850 GCF_001527695.2 Protobothrops mucrosquamatus | reverse complement strand
TAAAACTTAGTGCAAGGCAAAAATGGCTTTATGGGTCTGCAGACATGATGCTAAATTCAAGCCTACATTTTTACTTTAAAATAGCTGATACCAAAACCAAAAATAATGAATTATCTCAGCTTCCACTTTTTAGAGACATTAATTCTTACCTTATCTTAACATCTTATAGATGGCACAAATCCCTTTTATATAATAATGTGGATAATTTTAGGATGGCACTACTCCACCTCCTAATTACTTTATATAGGTTTGTAAAAGTCAGACTTAGTCTTTTAATTATATAGATACCACAAAAAGTAGTCTATTTCTCTATTATTAAATATTCATCATGAAAAGAGCCAACCCATTTGAGGGGTCTAGAATGCAAGACTTTTGGAATGTGGTATTTGTGTGCCTAACCTGCTCAAAGCAAATAATTATTGCATTCATGATTATCCTTAGAACTAGAATTAAATGTCCCATTTTGAAAATTAAATCTAGCCATCTCATCTGTTACAATTTAAAAGCCTGGCTAGACACAGATTAAGATTTTTTGGTCAGCTTTTTGGGGTTTTTCAACTAAATGTACTAGCGTATTTATACTAAAATAGCAAACACAATTGAAACAGCTTACATTTTATTATTATTTTGTAAACATTCTTTTCACAAAATTGGGAGATCAATGTAATATTTTTATTTAGGGACCTATAAAGAATTTTAATAAGAACTATCTGGATGTCAGTATTATTATTATTGATGATGATGATGATGATGATGATGATGATGATGATGATGATGATGATGATAAAGTTGGAAGGGACCTTGGAGGTCATCTTGGAGGCAGCTGCATATATATGAGCAAAAAAATCCTTAGGATGTAGAAATCAATTGTTTAAAAAATTAAGATGGTGGCCACTACAGTGTGTATCACCTGTTTTTTATGATCGTCATTTTCAACTTCTTTGACTCTTAACTCTCTCCTGCAATTCTGTGGTAGGCTGTTTTTCTCTAGTATAAACCAACTTGAATGTCAAATTTAAAGGCAAGCTTCTAAATGGGAAATAATGCAATATGCTGATAGGCTCAAATACTTTTCTAACAAGCAGCATGCTTTCTTGGAAAGAGCTCAGAATATGGGTAGCTTATGTGCAAGAACACAGAATTTGGGAGATTATTTTCTCCAGAGAATACTTGACATTTTAAAAAAATCCATGCTTTCTAAGGCCTCACTGGAGGCAATTAAAAACACTCTCTTTTTACTGCCTTTATTCTCACTTCATACTAAGCCACAGTTTGTTATGACCAAGGATTATTTAACAAGCTATCAGTCTTGCTTCTGTGTGCTGTCATTTATACTTTATAAACCATAATGGCCTAGATTCACACATTACAGTAAGCTCAAATGAAATAATTTCATTATAGCTTAATGTGACCTATTTTAAGTTATAGAAGGAAAATCTTATTGTCCAGGTTTAATGCCTAAGTGCTTCCCTCCAAGAGTAAACCCAGTATTGCACAGCTGGCATTATTGTACAGTTTTGAATAAAACATTGCTCAGATCCAATCCAGTCATAGATGAAATTGTAAAAATGTGTCAGGGGGGGAAAGAATAATAGATGCTTCTACTGTCATTGATGACAGCCATGCTAAAAGGTTTCTTTAAGAGGAGGTTGCTGTTACTGTAAAAGTCTATGCATCTATTTCAAAACCAGCCAAAATCTACTCTTGTCTCCCTTCTTAAAAAATACAGTATATGTTCCATATTTTTTGCCATCTGCAAATGTGGTTGGCCATTTTGCTATAGCCCTGCTATCTAATAGTGGTATAACAATTATCATAAAATGCCATGTTTCTATAGCAACAGGCAAGTGAAAGTGTGTTTTCTGAATTTTCTTTTGTTTTTTTTATATTTTAGGAGAAAGTGTAATATTCCAAGAAATCAAAGAATACTGGACCCAAAGAAGGGACCAATTAAAAAAACAGCAGGAGTGAAGCATCTTCCAAAATTGAAACTCTGATTTCTTATCCTAGAATTTCTTCTTTTATTGTTTATTTTGCCATTTGCAATTACAGTAAACACAAAATGTTATTTTAAAATAGTATTTTAAAGGTTCCTCAATCCAAATACAGGACTAGCACTGATAATGTTACCTAGTTTGAGTAATGAAACATCTGCAAGAAAATGACCAAGCTCAGAGAACATCAAAGACATCTCAAAAGAGAAATTCTTATGGCATAGTCTCAAGATATACTCTCTACATACAGGAACAATGTAAGGAAGCATTATAGTGGATTATAAACATGTTGGGTCTGGCTTTTAAGATGTCATCCAGATCTAATACATCATTCTAATCCAAAAGCAAACAAGCTACTTTATGGCTTATAGTGTCATGTACAATTAGCCTTATTTCTTGTTGAAATGCAAGAAGCTGTAGAAATGTTTATGAGTGTATTCCACACTGAACTTCTTTCAACAGACTGAAGTGGATGCAGGCACAACAGGCATTCTGAGATACACAAAGTTTTGAAAAGTAGTTTTATTATAGAAAAGGCAGCATAGCCACTATGAACAAATTTCAACAACTTCTGTGTATTGAACGCAGGTCTTATTTATAGTGAAAGCAAAGTTTACATTCTTACAGTTCAGTGCATACAGTGCACGGTATATTTGTCTTGAAGCTACTCTTTTTTTTGGCAGTGGGACCATTTCTTACTCATCCTTGTTTTGAAAATGGACTCATCTGGTTTAGGCTATTTGCTCTTGCCTTTAAAAATAAGCCAGAATTCAGATGTGTCTTGCCCAAGCTAAGTACTCCAGAGTGAGAGTGACTAAAATTTCCTTGACCATGTGTGCAGAATCGATTGGTTCTTATTTGGAATCAAAATGAGAAACCCTCTCATTTTTACTTGCCTTTTATGAGGAAGACAATAAAGAGTTTCTATTTGGATATCATGCTAAACAAATCAAGCCTGGGGAGTGCTATGTGCCTTATAAGATATGGCATATGTTTGGATAGTTTGAATAGTTCTTGTATGAATCCAACCATTGTGATGTTTCTGTTTGGTAGCCAGACCTTCATTAAAGACTTTTGAAAGGCAAGAACAAAACAAGGAATTTGATGAATGTGGAATTATGGGAAAAAAACCAGTAGTTATGTGTGGAAGGTTTTGCAATAGTTCCTAACTCTTTTTAACTTAACAAAGCTCACATTATATTAAAAATATTACAGAACAAAATTCTGATTGATTACACTGATTTAATTCATATATCAGTCTGAGTCATAAACCATGCTTTACTGTCTACAATAACTGAATCTGTTCATCGTGTTAAGTCATAAACAAAACAACCCACCTAATGGTTTATTGAATTTTATAAACTCATTTATTTAGAATAAGCTTTCTTATTTACGATGGGGACTATCTTACTGGATCACTCATCATGCTAAAACATGAACTGGTTTGTTTGCTCTTTGATGAATAAACATACAGAGAATTATGCTGGAAGTAAACGTTCTTTTATGACTACATAGAAATTGGGTCCAGAGCATATATTCCCTTTCCATTTCTTATGAAGTTGGCAGAACTGTCTATTGGGAAGCTATACAGCACAAACTGTTACATTCAGATTTTTCAGGAATTGTTGCTGAAACAGCTATTGACCTTACTGTTATCAGTAATGCTCCTCATATGGCAGCATTCCTAGATCATTTTTTAAACCTAAGATTCTTCATTGTGCCAGCCAATAATGTACAAGAAACTCTCAGACTGATGAAGTGCTCAGTCATTTCTTTTAACTCTATTGACATTCAGGTTAAAGGAATCTGGCTTTGTTTTCATGAGAACTTCTTTATGGCCATAGAAATTACTTCTGCATCCTTAGAAAGAAATAGATGGGTAGAATATCGTTTTTCTTAGAAATTAGATATATGCTTCAAAAAACTGTCGGAATACTGGACAGAGCAAGAGAAAGACTCTTGTATCATAAATTTATCATAAGCAGTGGGGGATGAAGTAAATTTCCTGGATGATCAAACTTTTGCTCAACTGAGAATGACTAAGCCAGCTATCCCAAAGGATGGTGCCCTCTTGAAGTACAAAGGTAAGCTCTGAGAATTCCCTAGCCAATATGGCCATTACTGGGAATTTTAGAAATAGAAATCCACAATTCTGGAGGGCTTCAAAACTCGGAGAGGGATGGATTAAAATTTAATGTGGTTTAACTGGTTTGGATTTAGCAGAATGTGTGAACTCAAGCCAATCACAGAGCAAGCATGGAGTTAAAATGTTCTCTACAGAAAAGGTGACATTTCCCTCTCCCCCAAAAGTATAAGCTAATCAGAACTGGATAGTTTAATCTTACTTCAGATATACCAATTGGACCATATAAACTACAGCAGTTGAGGGGTGAAAGGGAGGTTGTGTGACATACACACTTCTGCTCCCCATGCTTCATAGCCATTCTTTGACAAGCCTTTTTTTTTTCCTGCAACCTCCCATATCTTTAAAAATCCATAAAATAAAACTAAAGTTTAAGGGGGAAAAGTTACCTCCTTACTGCCCCATCGTGATATAAATATCATATTCAGATATCATAACATGTATATTCATCAATAGTGTTTAAATATATATGAGGGCAATTGGGAAATAAACCTCTTGAGCTTGTGCGAGAAATAAGCGGGGATAGCGACGCCTGTCCTATGGCACCAAGTGCAGTAGTTAAGTAGGCAGTGAAGAGTGGAAGGAGAAAATTGGTTTGCAGTTGACTTGTTCGCTAGATCAATTGAAAATGAACTAGTTTTTTAAATGAAACAGCGGCTTGAGTTGCACTGCTTCTATGATGACTGCTTCACAATGCTGTTACAGGGTTGCTTCAGTCCCAGGTGGGAGATTTTTTTGCAGAAGGAATTTCAAACCTTGTGAGACGGTATGACAAGTGCCTCAATTTGAATGGTGATTATGTCAAAAAGTAATGTAGTTTTCTAATGTGTATAATACAAATTCGGTATCTGCGAGTGTCTGACATTGATAACCAAACAGATTTATTTCTGAATTGCCCTCGTATATAAAACACACATATACATGCATATATATACACACACACACATACACACCCCGTGGTGGCACAGTGGTTACAGGCTAACTCCACAGCCAGAAGTTTGATCCTGACCAGCTCAAGGTTGACTCAGCCTTCCATCCTTCTGAGGTTGGTAAAATGAGGATCCAGATTGGGCAACATGCCGACATTTGTAAAACGTTCAGTCAGTGCTGTAAAGCACTATGGAGCAGTATATAAGTCTAAATGCTATTGCTATATGCAAAAACCAATTGTGAATATACATGTTATCTCTAGCTCTTTAAAACATATAAATGTAAAAAATTTTTAGGGAGAATCCATGTAAATATAATAGTAAGGACGTAAGCTTACCCACTGATAGTACTTAGTTTGTTTTAGCCTTGAGTACAAATTATTATGATCGGGTATATAGTACATCACAAGCCATGATTTATAAAACACAAGAATTATGTTTGTTGAACATATGAATCCAATGGTGCAGACTCCTTACAATGTAACTATTGCCACAAGGGGACAATACAGCATAGATAGATAATTATCTATTTACTCTATATCTCCTTTTTTATCACTTTGCCCGCTCTTTCTCTAAGATTGCTAACCTGAGGTAGCTTCTTTTTGGCTTTCTTCTTAGACATCCATGCATAGAGCACATGGATGTGGATAGCTATGTGCAAAGCCCTGGAATTATTGTGTGATAAAGTTTTTACTGGAAACAATAGATGCAAAAGAGTATAATTTACACTAGATCAATTATTTTAATGATTTTTTTTTCAGCAGCTGTAAACAAGTTTCTTTAGCATCGACACAAAAATCTAGGTATATCCAGTTAAAATAAATTTTGGCAACTCAATATGAAGCCTACGTTTTAACAGCTTCTAAAATACCAATTGCTAATACTGAATAATTCAATCTCGTAATGTCAACTCTATATTTATTAGACTTGGGATGGGGCAATGATTTTCCTTTCAATCCTCTTCTGGTTTCCCAGAGGGCTGGTGAGAAGAGGAGAACTGGTTTATAAAAAAGGGGTGGTGGCAGCAAAGGGACCTAATTGTCCAATAGTTGTTCATCCCTAGGTGCAAGTTATCTCAGAACCAAAGTACCTCAGAGGCCTGACCCTGAGGGCTTATTACAGTTAGACACTCTGCTGGAGAGAATGGGGATGGCTCCAGCATGAGTTCAAAAACTCGGAAGACTAAACTTCTGTTCCTGGTGACCGACCTAGATTGGATCCTGCAACATTATTCTGGGACATGTATATTTGCCTTCATTCATGACACTGAACAATACTTCAAGAAATACAGGATCCTGCCATACATATTATTGTACCCTGTATTGCATATTTTGATGAGATGGAGAAACGAAACACAGATAGAATTGGCTGTGAAAATAACCTCAGGAGACAAGGAAAAGCTGCTGCCCAGACAGTGGTCTGGTTAATGAAATTTGAGTACAATGGAAGAATGGGGCTGGGCAAAGTGTCTCAGAAAATATCTTCTCTAGTTCTCTGGAAAGTAGTGGCAAGGAAGGGGGCAGTGCTCTCAGACTTGCAAAATTCTGTTACTGTAAAGTAACTATTGCTATTCATAGTTTTGGTTTCCTGTCTGCGTTGGAGTTCCCCATATCTAGGCAAGCAGCAACCATAAGCTTTGAAGAAGCTCCTAATTCAGTGGTGTCAAACTGCGGGCCCGCAGGCCAGATGCATCATGCGGAAGCCGCGCCCACCCCATTGGCAATGGCAAAACAGTCCCGATACGTTGCGTGACATCACGTGACGTCGTGAGTTTGACATGTCTGTCCTAATCAAATACCTAAAAGGCACAAAAAGCTGGTAGCTACATAAAGTTTTAATGAGCTTCGGGATAGATGAGCCATGTCAATAATCTGGCCTAGGGTCAATCAAGGATATATTCAAATGGAAAAAAGTACATCTAAATGCAGATAGACCCAAGAACCACTATTTTAGAAGTGTTAAGAGAACTCATCATAAGAAATCCTGGCAGATGGATTTATTGACCCTTTGCCCAGAAATCAACACAGAACCATTTTGAGACACAATGGGAGTTGGAGGTTAACAAATCAGTGAATAGGGAGGTTGAAGATCCATATCTAATTGAACTGGTTGTTCAACATTACATGATACAGAAAACAGTAATGGATTAAGAGTGTGCCCTGTGTACCCTCTTTGACCATAATTCTGCTTGCTTCTTGTCAAATCTGATGTCAGTTCTCTTTCTTCTTAGACAAAAATGCATGTAGAACCTGCCCCTGGATTCTTCTCCTAGTAGAATATAGCCAAATCCTAAGTTTTGCCTACACCGCAATGTATTTCCTTCAATAAATATTCTTTCTGTTATAGTTCTAAAACCTGCTTCATTAAGAATTGCTTGGGACAAATTCTTGCAGGTCAGCAATGTTCACGTGTAGAAATAGATGTGTCAATCTCTAACACAGTGGTTCTCAACCTTTTTAATGCTGTGACCCCAACCGGTCGTAAGTCGAGGACTAAACCGGTCGTAAGTCGAGGACTAAACCGGTCGTAAGTCGAGGACTAAACCGGTCGTAAGTCGAGGACTACCCAACCGGTCGTAAGTCGAGGACTTTCCCTGCCAGGGAGTGCCGCGCATGCGCGGTTCCGCCCCCTGCGCCGGCCGAGGCGTAGCTGCCAAGCGGCAGAGACGGAGCAGGCCGACCACCAGCTGGCCCAGCCCAAGGGAGGTAAAGCACCCGCAGGAAAAGGGGAAAAAATGGCGGACAAAAAAAATGGTGGACAAAAAAAATGGCGGACAGCCTTGCTTGGCGACCCCCGTGAAATGGTCGATCGACCCCAAATGGGGTCCCGACCCACAGGTTGAGAACCACTGCTCTAACAGGACTTACATGAAATGCTAACATAAACCCAAAGAAGCTTATGTTTATGTAACATAAATTATTTAATAACCCATTACAAAAACAACACAATATGTGAACCCAGTCACTGAATGCTACTATATTTAGTATTCCATTTGCAGAGCTTTTTATTTTCACTCTTGGAGTAGCACAGGTAATTTCAATTTGTATTATGCATTCAGCAGTCCTCTCCTGATCCCAATTTCTTCATGTGGATGAAGCCATCCACCCACAGATTGCAGTTTTTAGAAAGGGAGCCTTCTGCATCCTGGTTGCAATGCTAGCCAGCCACACATGTAGCTCCTCCCTTCATTCTGTTAATAGCAGCCCTGAGGATGGGGATGGCGTGCAATTTGGGAGTGGGTGCTTTTTGAGATTTAGAATCAAACAATGTAATTTTACATACAGCACCATGAACTGAATGTCATGTTCTTGTTCATACTGAATTAGCTTGCACTGTACAGTTACGTTTTATTGTTAAATCTCTTTTATCCTGGTTGATTTTAGAAGAAAAGATATTTAAAGTTCAAGTGGATGTTCTATATGCACTAAGAGAATAGGATCAAAATAAATGAATGTATACACATGCGTAGCAGCAGGGAAGAAACTAATAGTCCGTTGCTAGCCCTGAGTCTTAGAAGGATACATAACCTTTATTGTTATTTATTTTTACTGTGGGCACAATGACACACATTAAAAATGAAATTTAGTTGCTTGCTCTCAAAGGGTACACATACATAACACACATTTAAACATACTATATGCAGCATATGTATTTCTTCATATAAGTAAACATATAAATATTAATCACTGCCCATCTTGAATACATAACGGAAGGAGGAAGCTTTAGAGTTCACAAGGTTAATAACAAAACTGACTGAATCTGGATGTTCTGCTTTGGATACCACAGAGCCTCCTCCCAGAAGGAGGAGGAAAAGAGGTTGTGAAGAGGATGTGTAGTATCCCAGACAATCTTACAGACCCTGCTCAAGCAACGCTTATGTGCTATGCCCTGGATGGAAGGGAGGGAACTGCCAATAATCTTTTCAGCCATCCTCATCATGCTCAGCACTGCCTTCCTGTCTGAAGCAGTGATGCTTCCAAACCAGACTGTGATGCTGTATGACAGGATGCTCTTCATCGTCCCTCTGTAGAAAGTGGTAAGGACATGGGAAGGAAGATGTGCTTTTCTCATGCGACGCAGAAAATGCAGGCGCTGCTGTGCCCGCTTCACCAGTGTCTCGTTGTTGAGCGACCAAGCCAGCCTACTTGTTAACTGCACACCCAGGAATTTGATGTTGGTAACCATCTCTACACGTGAATCATTAATGCACAGAGAAGTGTGGCTGTGCCTGCCTTTTATGAAATCGACAATGATCTCTTTGATTTTTCCAGTATTTAAAACTAGGCTGTTTTCCTTACACCAGTTCACCAGTGTCCAATGCTTTCAGAGATCAGAAGGTGAGAAGTAATTTTTCAGTGAACGTTAGAATCAGCCTCAAAAATTGCTATAAAATCTCACATGGGATTTAGCATCTTTTCCAACTGGCAAACTGATGTGTGAAGGAGCAGTGTTTCTAAATGCATGAAATTACATATTAAATAGCATAACTATTTTGGTCCGGCTACTGGATAGGGCAGTTAGTTTCCTCTCTCCCATTTAACTATTATGGGTATTTTAGAAGAATTCATTATCTCCCACATTCTTAATTAAATTGATTCCAATAATATAAAATTTTCCAGAACTTTATATGAAAAGACTACAAGCCTCAATTCTCTCAGTAAGAATGGTTAATATTCTATCCTTTGTGAGCCTGAATATTCTTTTTTCACTTTTGTACTTCATCACAATGCATACCGCTAAATAAATCGACCAGCTGAGCTTTTATCTGGAACATTATTCTTTGCTTGTTAACATTTGCAGAATAACCTTGGTTATGCTTTCATCCTTTCCTTCCATAAGGGACCTTGGTGTTCTTCTATTTGTCTCTTTATCATCCCAATACTCCTTTGAAGTAGATTAGATTGAATGGCTGGCCCAGGTCATCCAATTAGTTTGATACTTGAGTTGGGCTTTGCACCCGACTCTTCTTGTTCTAAGCTCAACACTTCATTAAGACTACTGTAGTCACAATATTAATTCAAGTTCATAGTCTTCTATATGATGTTAAATCCTGAAAGTAAAGAGAAAGATCTCACAGCTTGAACTTGATAGTTTGTAAGTGTTCTTATGCAATTTTTAAGGCAGATTTATGGAAATTGCTTATGTATTTAAATTTATTGGCCTCTGAACTCCAGTGGGACTGTGGGTAGCGTACAAAATAGGAAAAATATAAAAATAGCTAAAACATTTGCCATGTTTTTTACTATGTTTTCCTTTTTAATTCCAATTAGCTTCTCCAAAACCTGGAATTCCCAGCATTAATTGGGACCCGAGTTCCTTAGTTTCAGAAATTAATGAAGGTCAGCTGCATTTTACCATTTGTTGAAGCTAAACAGCCACTTATTCTGTATCTTCATGTATATAGTGTCTGTTGTGAGCTCTTACCAGCATAAATTGATAGGGATTGTCAGCACAATTGTTTACCATGGTTTAATAGACCATTTACTTAGGACCAGGTAATTTGTCTTTGAAAAGGAAAGGAACACAATTCCATTTTATTGATTATAATGCATTAGCCCACAATGCTATATACAGCACAATTCTCACCTACAATTGTAAATACAAAGAAAAGCCGTAAAAGTCTAAAATGTGCATACAGAAACGATGTTTATTCCTCTAGAATAGACATGTCAAACTCAAGGCCCATGGGCCAGATCCAGCCCATGGTGTGTTTAGATCTGGCCCACGGGGCCTCCCTGAAGATGTCTCTGAATTCAAGAGATAACCAGTGCATGGGGAAACTGCCCTGTAAATTGCTTGAAAAATCATTCAAGTGCTTGTTGGAAACAACTTGGACCTTGTACAAATATTCCTAAATAATTTGAACCCTTTTAGAGAGAACTATAACCAGAAAGTAAGCCAACCATGAAATAAAAATATTCTCTGTTTTGAAACCATGAACCAACTAATCAACTAGATTTAACATATGATCACTTGGATGTTTGGCCAGATATAAATAGTGAGAGGACCACCTGTGTCATGGAAACCATGAACTCCTGAACTATTTCAGAACTCATGCTAAGGGAACGGAGATTGAAATCACTAATACTTAAGGTGCAGGATGTTGGATGGGCATCCAAAATCAACTTGACTATAAGGTGCAGAAGCTCACAAAGATATCCAGTTACTGATAGCAATATGTTAGCAGCACACCAAACATGTTTAGAGTTCAATTTCAAATAGAAACATGCACATTTAGTTACCTAGGGAGCAGAGAATTTGATCCCATCCAAGATCTCTCTTAAGATTGTTGCCCATCAATCACATCCCCAGTTTCTCATAAGATCATTACCACCACCTATCCATCCACCTCCCATCTTGGAGTTTTGGCTGTTAAAATACCAGAAAACCTTGGCACTATATTGTGAAATATTACTATGGTAATATCCGTGAGGCCTCTTATTAATTCAACAAACCAATAAGCAAACCACAGTTATGGCTGTTATGTTTACCTTACATGCAGCTCTATCATTCATCTCTATTGTATTTGTTTCATGTGTCATATGGCTACTCTATAATTCAACTCTATTGTTCCTGTGATGCATTTCCTGTTGCTGTAATTCTCTCTGAAAAAAGATGGCTTTTGCACAGTGAGGCCTTGTATTGCATTTACTGATTCCACATGAAACATGGGGTCAGAAGCATCTGAATCTGCGCTGTCTCCACACATTTGATGCGTGCCAATCTAGCGCTTGTATCCCTGTCTTGGAAGCCGAGCATTTGAAGCAAGAAAACCAGCATCATGGCAGTTACTCAGCATACCCCTGCCTGAGGCAGTGAGGGTAAGTGGAGATTGCAGCAATAACTGGGCCAACTTCAGAGCAGAGATTGAGAATTACTTCCTAGCCACAGGCTTAACTGACAAACCGGCAGCACTGCAGGCAGCCACATTGAGAAGACTTATGGGCAGGGAATGCCTCCATGTCTACAAGCATAATTTAACCCTTACAGAGGAGCAAAAGAGTGATATTAAAGCCATCCTAGATGCCTTAGAAGTCTTTTTCAGACCCTCTAAAAATGTCATATATGAGAGAGATATATGTGGAAGCTGTAAGCAAGAAGAAGATGAAGCAATAGAAAATTTTCTCACACAGCTAAGAGAAAAAGCTGCAAGCTTTGATTATGTCTCTCTGAGAGATGGACTTATTCATGATAAAATAGTTCTGGGTATCACTAGTGAAAGCAACGCCGCCGCCTTTTGAGGGAACAAGATTTAAGCTTACAAGCAGTAATGAGATATGTCGTACCACAGAACTTACAAACAGTTGAGAGTCTTGGAGCAGGATAAACAGATTGGCAGTGTCAATGCAGCCTCCAAACAACAGCAAGTATGAAGAACCACCAGCACAAGCATCAGCACAAAATTTATCTACACAACTCACCTGGGAGCAACCCAGTATCATGCAAGTACTGTGGCAGTGTGTTATGTATGAGAGAAAGAGCAGTGTTCTGCATATGGGAAAACCTGCAGAGCACGTGGGAGACCAAATCATTTTGCATCAGTGTGTCTCTCAAGTAAAATGGAAGCAATGAAGCTGCACACAATTGAGCAAATGTTAGATCCTGAGGATGCACACTTCTTTACCACCAATGTGGTTTACACAAAAGAATGCATTGGTGCTCTAAACTCAGGGCAAAAATGGCTTGTAAATCTCAAATTAAACAATATAATCCAACCCTGCCAGCTGGACTTGAGTGCAACATATGATGTCATGAATTTAAAGGACAAAATGAAACTGGCACCTGAGATACCTCTTCAGCCTAGTAGCACCAAACTGAAGTTATATTCAGAAGTAATGGAATTATTGGGACTTTTCCAAACAGAATGCAACATATGTGGAGGTATCCACAAACTTGAATTTGAGATTGTGGAAGCTGATCAGAAACCACTATTGTCTGGATCAACATGTGAGGGTCTGGGTTTGATGCAGTTCACCATTCTGGCTGAGTTACACAATGTTGAGATTCACTCTTAAAATCCTTGGCTACATCAGCTCAAGTAGCACACAGATGCTGATGCAGCTTTATAGGCACTGAAGGCTATCGTTCTGAGTGGGTTGCCAGATGAGAAGGAGGCAGTTCCTGCAATTGGTCCTTCAGAGATGAGATCAGCATACAAGATGGTATTTTGTACAAGGTCCCAAGAGTCATAGTGCCAAAGTCACTGAGAGCAGAGATGTTATTGCGCATACACTCAAGCGGCATTGAGGGTGAGGCATGCTACAGACAAGCTCGTGATATTCTTTACTGGCCTAACATGCAAGGCGAAATCAAAGACTTTGTTAGCAATTGTCCCACTTGCAATGAATATGCACATTTGCAACAAAAAGAAACCATGATGTCACATGAGATACCCTAACATCCTTGGCAGATCATCAGTATAAATTTGTTCAACTATGCAGGAAAAGAGTTACCTGATACTAGTTGATCATTATTCAGACTTTTGGGAAATTGAACTTCTTCCTGACTTGTCTGCTGAAATTAAGAGATGCAAGGCTCAGTTTGCACGTCATGGCCAACCATGATAAAGTGATCTCTGATAATGGCCCTCAGTTTGCAAGCCTACAATTTAGGAAATTTGTCGCTGAGTGGGAGTTTGAGCATGTGACTTCCTCACCATGTCATCCACAAGCTAACAGCAAAGCTGAATCAGCTGTGAAGATTGTTAAGAATTTATGCAAGAAAGTGCAAAGTGATGATAAAGACCCATGAAAGACCATTCTGCATTGGAGAAATACTCCAACCGAGGGCATGGACAATAGTCCAGCACAGAGACTGATGTCAAGGAGACTAAAGACCTCCTTACCAGTGGCAAATAAGTTGCTTGGGCCCTCTGTTATACAAGGTGTCCCAGAAAAGTTACGGCTTAAGAGACAATTATTCAAGATAAGATATGACAAATTAGCAAGAGATTTGCCAGAATTGAATATTGGGGAATGAGTCCATATGAAACTGCTGCCTGGAGATTGAACAGGTCGCTGGAAAATGGGTATCTGTTTACAACAGGTGGTACCATGCTCCTATCTAGTGGACATTGATGGAACCCTCTATCGTCACAATCGGATGGATCTGCGTGTGGCTGAGCAGCCTGACTCTCCACATCCAGTGGATAGGCCAGACTCTCCTGGTATTACTGGGCCACACTTACCCACTGGCAATAGGGAATGCACAATACTGATGCCAAAAACCAATGCTAATAACAGTCCTGAGCGAGCTGGTATAGCTGACAGCAGTCAAAGGCAAGAACGTCCCAGTAAATGGTGAGAAGAGCCCAGCAACCTTAGCGAGGTCGGAGAAACTCTTAGTACAAAGAGGGCCAGTCTTCACCTGTAGCGGCAGATGTTCGCAACCACCCAACAGACTCAACTTTTAGGAAGTGTTGTTACTGGTTCTCATCCAAAATTTCATAATGTTGTTTGGTTAACATGAAAAGGGGAAGACGTTATGGGTGTTATGTTTACCTTATATGCAACTCTATCATTCATCTCTATTGTATTTGTTGCTTATGTCATATTGCTACTCTATGATTCATCTCTATTGTTCCTGTAATGCATTTCCTGTTCCTGTAATTGTATTTTCTCTCTCTTTGGGGAAAAAAATGGCTTTTGCACAGTGAGGCCTTTTATTGTATTTACTGACTCCACATGAAACAACCACCTCTGTAAAATATAGTGTAGTATTTATATAATTGGTATTGCATTCGTGGATTAATACATTACGATAATATGTGCTTTGTTACGCCATAGACTACTGAGGAAGCAGCATATGACTAAGTTCACACAAGTGCTTTGATTTATAGCAAGAGATATATCCAATATGTGTATATTTTAACAGGAGAGTAAGTGAATATTGGAGATTGTAACATCTACTTGCACTTATGAATCATTGGTGAGAGATACATGATGGGACCAGTCATTATTATCTGTTTCTAAATGAGTCTCTCTTTAAGAGTCAAAGAAACTTCCTATTCTTTCTCTCTTCAAGATGTAGTTTAAGAAGCAGTGAAGCTTTCCTATCCTATTCCTTAATAAATCTTTTATTTTTATTTTTTATTTATTATCTTATTTTATCCCACCTATATTTTTGGTCAGCCCAAGGAACAAATGTAATGTCCACTACCATTCATTTAGCTGGGCTAAGCCCATTCAAGATGGGCTTGTAATGAGACCTTCTGCTAATTACTCTTTCAGCATGTTGCTTACATTCAAGGAATATATTTTCTGACAAAGGCTCCTGCTGAATTTATTTCTCCAAGAGTGAGAACCATTTGCTTGGTCTTAAAAGTTGCTGAAAATTATCCAGTTGTTTGGTCAGGGATACGTCTGTCTTCTTTCTTCTGCCATTATGGTTTCAATTCCTGGCTTTATGGAATTTAGCATCCAAAGGCAAGCCAATATTTCTCCTGATGTATGTGGTTGTTCTGTGTAATGTGGCAATTCTTCTTCAAACTTTTACAATAAAAAGAAGAGAACAACAATCCATAAGGTAAACAGACATCCAAAATTCTGTCAACAGAACTAGGGGGAAAAGCAGCCTCTCAAAGCTTTAGATCTGCATTTTGGATACAGAATAGCTGTCTGCTGCATAAAACAATGTTCATTTATTCAGCAGCTGTTAAAAGAGCAGACAGCCAGAACAAAGGTGGTCCAGGCCCTGGAAACCATTCCTCCATACCCATTCTAGCTAGAGTTCTTTATAACAATGTATGAAATCAACGTGTCCTGCATAATTTAGCCACATATCTATATATAATCCATAGCATTTTCTTTCAAAACTCTTTCACAGATGCTGCCCTTCAGGGAAAAATTCACAGTGACAGTATTAAATGTAAACCAGCAGCATAGCATTACTCTGTAAGTTCTGCCTCTTTGCAAATACAAAAGGGGTGGCGTTTACACGCAACCACGCACTACTGCTTTTGTTATCCTCCCTTCCCAGATACCTCAGTTCTAGGTCTTCCCAGACTCCAAGAGTTCAAACTGGCCACAATGACTCCTGGGTAGGATTAGAAAGCAACAGAAAGGATTTTTTCCCAGCCAAACTCTGAATACGTACTATGTTTGGACTGTAATTTTTATTATTGGCATGTCGACAGAAAAATCTTCAGGTCCAGTCCAAGCTGGGAGTAAGAAAATGGAGGTGGCTTTAGGAAAGAAGGTCCAGTTTATTGAGTTGCCAGAAACTTCAGTGACACAGCATATGTTTCTGGGGTGACTGACAAAATGGAACTGGGAGTGGTGGGTTTTTATACCTTCTTGGACTTTTGTGTTTGGAGTTGTTCCTGTTTGAGGTTGTTCCTGTTCCTGTGCAATGAACTTTGACCTGAGATTCAGTGTGCCCTTTTGGTATTCTAACGGTGGGTTGGTTAATCCTATTATACCCTAAAGGTCATGTCCTGCTTCTCTGGGGCTGGGGCTGGGGCTGATGACTATGTCCTGTGTTGGATTTTTGGGTGAGGGGTTGCTGGTTCTAATCCTATCACTCTGCTGTTGTTAGCTCCAAGGGATTTTGAAAGATCCTGTCTTGAATGGGCTTCTGCAGGTAGTATTTGCTCATGAATGGGTCCTCAGTTTTTCTGAATGGGATTATCAAATCTGCATTTCTACAGAGATAGCTTGCTTAGTTTCTGCTTGGGGCTATTAAGAAAAACTGGGCCTGCTTTTCCGCCTTTAAGATCCTTTGAGGAAATATAATATTCTGCCTTTTTAATATTCCCCAAAATATTTCCTTCTCTGGGGGAGGGGGGCTGACTTTCCACAAGCATCCACAACAACATTTAAAGGGCCATAATTGAGGAACAGAACCCATTCCCTACTCCCATTATACTCCAATTATTATAGAGGACTAGAGAAAGCCACTGAAGGGGCTAAAATGACTGCAGAGCATCTTGATAGGAGAAAGCAGGAAGACCCCAGTGGTTGCATTCAGAGAACATAAACATGGATACTGAATTAACCTGTCAGGGTTTGAACAATACACTGAATGATGAAGTAGTCAAGTAGGCTTGGTTGGCACACAATAAACAAGACACAAAGTCTAAAGGAAAGTACATACATACAATATTGTCAGGTCTTTAACTTGACGTGTTGTGTTGAATGTGTATATAAGGCAGCGGTTCTCAACCTATGGGTTGCGACCCCATTTGGGGTCGATCGACCATTTCACGGGGTCGCCAAGCAAGGCTGTCCGCCATTTTTTCCCCTTTTCCGGCGGGTGCCTTACCTCCCTTGAGCTGGGCCAGCTGGTGGTCGGCCTGCTCTGTCTCTGCCGCTTGCCAGCTACACCTCGGCCGGCGAAGGGGGCGGAACCACACATGCGCGGTGCTCCCGGGCAGGGAAAATCCTCGACTTACGACCGGTTGGGTAGTCCTCAACTTACGACCGGTTTAGTCCTCGACTTATGACTGGTTTAGTCCTTGACTTACGACCGGTTGGGACTCGCGGCATTAAAAAGGTTGAGAACCACTGATATAAGGAATAAGGGAGAAATTGGTAACTCAGGTTTTTATTTAAATTGTATCAGCAGAAAAGACAAGCTAGACACCACTATCTGTAGACTAGAATCCTTGCCCCAGTGCTCCTTTTAAGAAAAAGTCACACATAAAAGTCCATGGTTTAAACCTTCAATCAGGACTATTTTTAAAAAAGTGCATCTGAAGTTAGGGATTAGGTTCCCTAACCACCTTCAACACAGAATTTGGATCAAGGTGCTATATTTCAATTTCAAGTCTTGCCTTACCCATGGAAGCCAGCTGGCTGACTTTGGGCCAATCACTCTCTCTCAGCCCAACTCACTTCACAACTTCTTGTTGTGGAGGAAATAGGAAGAGGAAGTTATGCTGGATATGTTTGCAGTCTTGAGTTATTTGTAAAAATAATAAAGGTGGGAAATAAATAAACTAGAAACAGGATGGGATAATAAGCAATATACAGGTAGTCCTCGACTTACAACCACAATTGAGTCCAAAATTTATGTTGCTGTGAGATATTTGTTAATTGAGTTTTGCCCCATTTTACAACCTTTCCTGCCACAGTTGTTAAGTGAATCATTGCAGTTATTATGTTAGTAACATGGTTGTTAAGTGAATCTGGCTCCCCCAATGACTTAGCTGTCAAAAGGTCGCAAAAGTTGATTACATGACCCTGGGACATGCAACTGTCATAAGTATGAACCAATTGCCAATTACATGTATTTTGATTAAATGACCATGGGGATGCTGCAATGGTTATAAATGTGAAAAACAGTCATAAGTCACTTTTTTCACTGCAGTCATAACTTTGAACGGTCACTAAATGAACTGTTGCAAGTCGAAGTTTACCTGTATACCTTATCTAATTTATCTCTAAAATAAGTGGAATTTATGCAGTAGAACTATGAAGTAAGGAAAGCAATTTAATAAATGCTGGGAAAAAATTAGTTTTAGAGGCTTAGACACGGTATCTGTCTTGATTTCAAATTTCTGGGCAAGTTTCTTTATACTATATGCCAGTGGTGGCGAACCTATGGCACGCGTGCCAGAGGCAGCACTCAGAGCCCTCTCTATGGGCACGCGTGCCATCGCCCCAGCTCTGCCTCCCTCCATGGCCCTCTCCTCACCAGCAGCCCACCCAGAGAGTTGCCCCTGGGTGCGGCCCGCGCAGAGCAGCGCAGCCAAGGACATGGCAGTCAGGTAGTGGGGACAAGACTCTGCCCTCACGCTCCGTCATGTGCAGATGATGCCACAGGTGCGGGTGGAGGGTGCGGCCACCATGGCGCTGCTGGGCTACTTGGGCGATCTGCTGTGGCAGGCCGTGGAGGCGGTGGGTGGCCCTGTGGGCAGGCGGGGCACAGGGTGGTGGGCAGGGCGGGGGTGGGGTGGTTTTTGGGCACTCGGTCTCTAAAAGGTTTGCCATTACTGCTATATGCAATATTGAAGATCTTCTTTTTGTGAACCGAATTCTTGTTGGAGCAAAAATTGCAATCCAGTGGAGTCCTAAGGCTCACATTATCCCTGCCTTGCATTCAAATTATTTATCTTTTAGACCACAGGTGTCAAACTCACCATGTCATTGCAACATATCACGACTTTTTTTGCATTGCCGGAGGTGGGGTGGGCGCGGCCTCCGTACGATAAGATGTTCAATCAGGACTTGATACTATTAGCTTACCACACTAGATGGCAGCGTCTAGTTGACTGGACTGATCTTGAAAAAAAGCTAAAGAGGGCCACACCAGTAGGGCTGTTACTGGTAAGTACTTAGGACCCAGACTATAAACTGGTCTATAGAGTGAAAAAAAAAAACCCCACAACCCTCCCTACAAAAAAAGTCCTTGAAGACATGGCAAACACTTCCATATTTTTGCAAAAATGAAACTCATAGATATATCCATGTAGACTTTACAAGTCAAACTTGACAATGGAGTCTTGCCTTTATCATTCACTTTAATCTTACTGGAACAGGTTGGGAGCTATTCAAAGATTACACAATTATTATTTAATTCAGAGAATTTACCCACTTTGAGTCTTCGCTCTCCCTAGATGTCACAAACCATGAAATAAAGTAGAGAACCCCAATACTTGTTGGATAGATCGCCCTCTTTCCTAACTGTTCTCTGTATTTTGAAGCAGGCTGGTGTTCTGTAACATGGAAACTAGCAAGTGAAGGATGCATAAATCATGGCCCAGTAATGGTAGTAAAACACAGTATCTTTGCACAGCACAATGAACCACAAACTAGGCAAGTATGTGACAGCTTAGCATGCTTTCTAACCCAGCCCTGGGGTTCTTGGTTCCATGTCTCATGCAAACCTAGAAAGGTGGGTAAACTATGATTAGTAACAACCTTTAAAGCGCTCCGTGGCAATGGACCTAGGTATTTGCAAGACCGCCTCCTACCAAACACCTCCCTTCGACCAGTCCGCTCCCACAGAGAGGGCCTCCTCAGGGTGCCGTCGGCCAGACAATGCCGGCTGGCGACCCCCAGGGGGAGAGCCTTCTCTGTGGAAGCTCCTGCCCTCTGGAATGACCTACCCCCCCGACCTACGTACAGTTGCGGACCTGCGCCTTTTTCGCCGAGCCCCGAAGGCCCATCTATTCCGTGCGGCCGGCCTGGCGTAGTTTGATTATGTTTTAGTGTGGGTTTTGTATGGGGTACTTTTAGAGCAGGCCTGTTATTTAATTTGATTTTAGAACAGAAACTTGTGTATATTTATCGTGGTTTTTATTATCGCCTGTTCACCGCCCTGAGTCCCGTAAGGGAGATAGGGCGGTATATAAATTCAATTAATAATAATAATAATAATAATAATAATAATAATAATAATAATAATAATAAT
>NW_015386740.1:600761-615330 GCF_001527695.2 Protobothrops mucrosquamatus | reverse complement strand
TTAGCTGCATGCTCGTAACGCAGGCAGAGGCTTGGTGGGGAAAACGTGCGCGGGTGTTTCACATACCTGTCCCCATTGTCTAAGGATGCGTGTCTTTGCAAGAATGGGGCTTGGAGGAGGTTGCTGGGGGTGGGGGCTCTTTTCCCCCTGCCCCCCGCAGCGTGGAGGTAGTGCTGTGTAATTTTTAGCACCATTTTAGGTTGGTTGGTTTAAAGCAAAGAGATGGAGGTAGTGATGGTGGTGGTTTCCTCAGGGTCAAGGAGGGAAGGTTTCATTGTGTGGATCGTTCCTGTGGAAAGCAAAAGGGTTGAATCTTAATTTTAAACTGCTTCATCTAGTAATGGACACTGTAGAAGATATTCAGCTGAAAAATGTGTCTGCACCTATTTGAAGCTTGACAGAAGGAGACTTAAGCTAGGCAGGGATAGCTGCAGCATGTTTTAGAAATGGGCAGGCAGAAACAAGGAAAACGTGTCCCATCTGGTAACATGGTGGCAAATAATGACACTTTTTTTTAAAAAAAAGTGCAAAAATAATTCTTTTCTTCTCCAATTAATTGGCCAGAAAATGCATTATCTTTCCCTGAATCTAGGTGGTCCACGTGCCTTCCTAGTCTATATTTAAAGCCTTTGCGCCACATTTTAAAGGGTGCCTTAAATAAAACAAAAATCCTATTATATAAGTGAAGATATGTCTGTCTATTGTTCAGTGCCTCTGAATGATTTGTTGCTGATCTGTGTCATATATTTGGGTTTGCATTTGATAGATTTATGAAATCACCACCCACATTTGCAGGGTGTGAAATCTGTAATAGATGTATGTAGTGTGAATGGTGGGTACCAGACATTCTACAGGGCGTGTTCAGTAACCTGTGATCAGTATGAAGACTGATAAATCACATGATTTTTTTAAAAAAAAACCCTTGTTGGCTTTAAATGCTATTATTGGGATTAAATTTGTCTAAATCTTTGGTTCTACTCTGGTTTAAGAACATTAGGGATTGTTGCTTGTCTTCTTGTGTGATGCACAGAATTTGAGGAATGAATAGGTGTGCTGTGGTAGAATGGTATCTTGATTCCATTTTAGGAGATCCTTTTGAATGATATGATTCATACTAAAGAGAAGATTCCCCCTATAACTTTTAGGATCTTTTCAAATCTGTAAATCAAATCTTCAGTTTTATTTGCTTTGCAGAATACATTTTCAGTACTATAGCTTGAAATGATAGTTGTAATGCCTTTCTAATGTTATATGTATTTTATATAATCTCCTTGGAATTTGAAAATTTGGTTTGATTTTGGCTTTACCTGGCCCTTCAGTCTCCAGACACAACACAATTGCTGCGTCATAGTTATTGTTACATCTCATTATCATCTTTGATTAGATAGGACTTCAAATTGTAGTTTTGCTTTTGAAACTAAAAATAGAGAATCCCAGTGTACTAGTATGTATAGCTCATTGCCTAATTCAAGATAATAGTACATTCACATTAAGTCAACATGAACTGCCAATTGTAAGAGGACAAGGCTTCTAAATGATCTTTGGCTGACTTCACATAGTACATTAACTCATACCATGATATAGCATCTTGCTTGAACCCAGACATTATGATTTGTAAACTGTGGTTTATAGGTTAGTATATGTAACTCCAGCCTTGCTCTTCTCTCTAAAGGTTTTAGTGTCATTAGATTAGAAAGTTGGAAAAATGCCCGAGAAGGCAATTGCAAATCATTCTCACAATGCTGCCAAGAAAACGGCATGGATGGAATCTCTGGGAGTCGAGTTGAATTTGAGGGTATCTTTATCTTAGGTTTATTGGTAGCGATTGTATTAATGAGTTCCTTTAATCAGACTGAAAAAGATGATAAAAAATATGAACAATATATAGCCCTCAAAATAATGTTGAACTAGTTTAGTTGGCATGGTGATGATTGAACATTGGCATGATGATTTAATAACATTTGGAGAGCTATATTTCCCTGTCTTACCTAAACAATCCTTTTAAACTGATCTCCAGATAATATCTAGAACTCCTAGTCAGTAATACCAATTATGGAATAGTAGTCCCATCAAGCTAGGAAGCCATTGGCCATGCTATTTGGGAACTTTTCTACTCCCATAACGTATTTACAATTATTTATATGTAGCCTACTCAAATGATTCAAGATGATTTACAGTCATATATTAAAGATGCCCATATTTTTTAAAAGAATCTTTAAAAATTAAAAATATGGTGCTCTCTCCCAAACTCCCTACCACACAAAGTCCAGCAAAAAAGAAAGGTCTTCAATTGCTTCCTTACCTCAAAGTGTAAGCTGTTTCACAGGGAAGGGCAGCCCCTAAAAGTGACAAATTCTCATCCTTCCCTTGAAGGACAGAACCTAGAGCATTGTGTCCTAGGTAGATAATGTAAGGTGGACAGATTCTACTTTGGAGAAAAGATGATCCCAAAGGTAGCAAGAATACCAGCCTTATAAATAGCAGCCTGCACTATGAATTAGGCCTGAAAGCCCAATGACAATCAGTGCAGGTCTTGTAGAATAGGTGTTAATTCTGCTGATCCAGTTAGCATTGGCCAGGAAGTAAGTAGATGCATTCTGTGCCAATTGCAGGTTCTGGTTAAATTTTAAGAGCATCATCAAATAGAGCAAACTGCATAGCCTGAAAGATGACAAAGGCATGAGTCACTGTCTTCAGTCCCTTCTGCTCTAAGAATGGCTACAACTGGCAAATACACCAAAGCCAGTTAAAGATTCTAGCCATGAGTCTAACAGGAACTCCAGATCGAATGTTTTTCTAATGTAATATCTGGAGTAAGCATCCGGGTGGCTAAAAGTTCTCCTTCTATTCATGCTACTAGAAATCAGCAACAGAGAATTTTCCTCCTTTACCATGATTCCTACTGATATATTTTCAAGGAATAATTGTCAAGAGAGTCACTTTGGTGCAATGATAGCTTTGTTCACTCTTCAGAAGTGGACTGTGGATGTACACAATGACAAATAACTGCACATCCAGACCTTTGTATACCCAGCTTGTGTTGATTATGAGATAAGTAAATGGCATAATTTACACATCACATTAAATTACTTATATTTTTTGTAGGTTTAGTCCATTGGAAAAGTCACAACTGGCTAATTTAACACAGCACTAAGTCATGCTTTATAAATTGCAATGTCTGGCTTTATATAATGCTAAGCTAAAGCAAATGATATTGTGATTTTATCTAATGGTATGTTTCTGCTATATTTTTATTGTATGATGCCCAGTTTAGGTGAAAAAAAAGGTATGTGATTGGGTTTAAATTGGGTTCTCATCTAATGTTAAAAGTAAGACTGGATTGTAATTTCTACATGTGGAAGATGGGGAAACCTATAATTTTAAGTGTAATTATAAAGTGCCTGAAAATAGATGATGTTGAAATGAGATTTTTTTTGACAAATATTTTAAAATTCCTAATATGTTCTATTTTTCTGCCTTTTCCGATCACCGATATAACTGTTCCCTAATTATTAGTAGGAGGCCTTGTTCTGCTATTTTTTTCTTGTTTTGATTGGAAAGTAGAATGATAAACCATTTTCAAATTAGATGTATATATTACAGATCTTTGGTGTTATTTTTGCATTTATTAGCTTCACTTTCTACCTGTTGATTTAGAAATAGGCTGCAGTGTATCCAAGCTCAATTTATGCATAGAATAGAACTGAGTTCTAAGCTTTTCCTTCATGATACTGCCACGTTGAATATGCATATTTCATAACATGAATATTTAAATGTTTTTCTATTCACAAAGGAAAGATACGATATTGAAAAATTCATATAAGCATGATATAAAAAAATTCATACAAGCAGATAAGCATGATATGAGTCACTCTATGAGTGAGATGGGCGGTCTCTTAAGTTTGATAGCATAGCATTCATGTCAGAAGCACCAAGGTGCTTCCGAGTTGAAAGGATTAGTTGATGACATCACTATTGCCTGGGAGATGCCCAATTGGGGACTCCTTTCATGTCCTTGGCAGGAGCTGAGCAAAGGACAGGAGCACAATCCCATCCCACAGCAGTACTCGGATCTCAAACATGGCTTGCTAATCTCCTATCCAACATCCTAACCACATAAGCCACTGTGCTCCTTTCTAAATTTGATATAAATAAATAAATGATATGGTGATGCAGGGGTTAGAATGCACTATTGTAGGTAAACTCTGCCCACAGCCGGGAGTTCGATCCTGACTGGCTCAAAGTTGACTCAGTCTTCCATCCTTTTGAGGTCAGTAAAGTGAAGACCCAGACTGTTGGGGGCAATATGATGACTCTGTAAACCAATCCGAGAGTGCTGTAAACACTATGGAGTGGTATATAAGTCTAAGTGCTATTGCTGTTGCTATTTCTTCCAAAGTAACATTGGTATTATATGTGTATACTTATAAAACTGTTCTTTCTTAGTAAATATGTTTAGAATTGAAGTCTTGTCCTATTAATCATTCTGCAGTGAAGTAAGAATAGACAGCTGAAGCACTATGCTGCAGGATATGTTTGCTTGTCAATATTTTCTCACTGTTGTTCAGGGTCATGGTGGTGATGCTTTGCATAAAAAAATCCCAGGCTGAAACCTTGCATATTGAAGACTCTTGTCTGGAATCAGGAGGGGATACACTCAGCTAGAATAAGATCATAATATCCTGAGGCACACAATGTGCTAAGTCATAATATAGTTTGTTTAGCTTTGACAAACAATTATGCTTTATTCAATAAATCATGGCTCATGTATTGTTTGAACCTAGCTACTAAATGAGATTGACCAAGAGCTCAAAGAGAGCTCCCTATATAGGGAGTTTATGTATATAATTGTGATATATATTTAACTCTGAAGGTTGTAAGCTGTGTACAAATAAAAGTGGTAATACATTAATGTGGCGAGAGATTGAGATCACAAAATAATAAAAATATTGTGCCAAAACCAGGGGATAAAATTTCATCATATGGACTAAAGGTCCTCTAAAATAACTGTTTTGTACAAATCTGCAAAATCTCATGAAAGTTGGAGCTGCCTTTACTTTGGACACGTTATTCTGTAGGAGGGGATGCCCTCCAGAGAACACCCTTTCCAATTCACCTCTTGATAAGTGGGGGAAGGTACTCTCTGTTCACCCACGTTAGGTAAGCAGAAATTGTTTGAGAGATACTCCAGTTCCAAGACATATAGGTAATAACCAAATTTAATCCATTTCCTCTAAAAATGGTGTCATGTGACAATACCACAATTCTCCAATCAGGATATTTTGCATCAGCTGAAGTCTGCAGATGGGTCTTTAAAGTTAGCACCATGCAAAATGAATTACAGAACTCCATGCTCAGGATGATGAAGATAGACAAGGTTTAACTATCCTCAGAATTTTTTGTTCTAGCCATAACTAGAAAAACTAGTGAATCTGGGCAAAGGTTGTGCTGTCACTCATTCCATCTGTTGTTCAGTCAGAAACTGCGAGTCCAGGAAAATCCCCAGAGTTGCCAATTCTCCATTGGAAGCACAATCCTATTGAGAGATATGGATTTCATATTCTTAGAATCAGGGTTTTGAATTAGTAACCACTCCAAGTTGATGTATGTATCTAGCACCTGTACTGCTCTAAAACAATTAAAAAAATGTCCCTAGAGGTTATCTATATTAAGCCTTAATAATCTAATATAGAGGCAGTCCTTTACATACTATTCTGGGAATGAGTAAATCTCATTCATGGAATTTATTTTTGAATAGACATGTTTTAGCTTCAATGCAATCCCAATGTAATAGAATTACAGTAAAGGGAAAGCAAATGATTACTTCTATTAAGTTGATGGTAGACAATGTTAGTCACTTTGCTTTATCAGTTGCGTTTGTATAGGAAAAATCTCATTCATTTTAACTAACTACTAACAGGAAAGTCATGATTTATATAACAGTATCTGTAATTCAGTATGTGTATTCTGATCAAGTGGCAGAAGCCTGGGATGCTAAATTTATCCATGCATAATAGATTGGGCAATGTAGACTTTTCAGTGGAGAAGGAAAATAATTTTTGTAGTAGAAATGGAGTGTAATGGGATGGGAAAAAGAACACAGATTTTAAAAGAAGTCTTAGAAAAGAATGGAACACTAGTGTCGTGGATTATTTTGAAATGTATATTCTTGTTGATTTTTTAAAGAGCTGCATTGTACTTCTGAGTATTAGTGATATAGGAATTAATACTGTAACATTTTAAAACTACACAATGTATGGGGCAGCATTCCCCAAGCTCTGTTCCCTATAGATATTTGGACTTTAGTTCACATAGTTCTCAGCAATAGCCATGCTGATTGGGAAATTTTGAGAGTCCTCAAAAGGGTCCTAACCTTTTTGCCATCTTGCTGGTGTTGTATAGTTGCTGACCTTAATGTTTTGCTACACAAGGGGCTGGATGTACCAACTTCTAGATGACTTTCACTTTTTTAGTTATGAAAGTTTACTTTGAAGTCCAAAAAAGTGTCAACCTATTAATATTTCTATTAAAGAAATAATTACCTTGAAGAAACCTAGTCACTGCATCACTGGAATTAAACCTGTGCATTGATTATGTTACAGATCAATTAGCTGGATAAATCTTTGGCTCAACAGAATGAGGAATTTGTGTCCTTCAGTTAGGTTTGAAAATCCTATTTAATAATCTCAGATACTAATATATGGTCATCCAATAAAAGGTAATGGAGAAAAGATTAGGTTGTCTGGAGGAGAAAAATAGATTATTCAATAAGTCAAGGAAAATTGTTGTCTTTAACTCACATCTGGAGAGAGAGAAAAAAGATCATCCCAAAATTAAAGTAGTTAATGTTAGCCACTGGTTCTCTTAGCTAGCATTCTTGAAAGAATTTCAGAGATTCTGTGGTTATTGAAAAGTCCTTGCTAGCCTGTTTTAATAAAGCAACTATTTCATTATAGCTATATTGATAAGCTTCTCCTTTGTTCTTTCCCCTCTTTTTCCAGATTATCACTGAAAATGTCCTTTGGGAGAGATATGGAGCTGGAACACTTTGATGAGCGTGACAAAGCACAGCGGTACAGCCGAGGGTCACGTGTGAATGGGCTCCCTAGCCCGACTCATAGTGCCCATTGCAGTTTCTATCGAACCCGCACCCTACAAACCCTCAGCTCTGAGAAGAAAGCCAAAAAAGTCCGTTTCTATCGCAATGGGGACCGATATTTCAAAGGGATTGTATATGCCATATCTCCTGATCGCTTTAGATCTTATGAAGCCTTGCTGGCTGACCTGACCCGAACTTTGTCTGATAATGTCAATCTGCCCCAGGGTGTGAGAACCATCTACACTATTGATGGAGCAAAGAAGATCGCCACTTTAGACCAACTTGTGGAAGGTCAGTTTTTAAGCAAGGGTTCCAGGGAGACTTGCACCAAAATCTTCCCATGTAAATTGTTCAATTGTTCTGTTCATGATCTCCTTTATGATTGTCCATTTCATCCCTCCTTTTGTCTCAAAGCAGCAATCTTTTGTGGTTGC
The DNA here is from genome assembly GCF_001527695.2 of Protobothrops mucrosquamatus. NCBI lineage: Eukaryota > Metazoa > Chordata > Lepidosauria > Squamata > Viperidae > Protobothrops > Protobothrops mucrosquamatus. Next base: position 607,797 of record NW_015386740.1, on the reverse strand, counting down.
TGAGCATCCTGCTCCTGTTTCTTTTTAATATTCCTTCACTTGGGAAAAGATTGAACAGACCTAAAGGTCCCTAGGCTTGCTGAACTTTTCTGCCTTTATATGGGGGAGGGAGGTATTGTTTTAGCCACACTGATAAGAACATTAATGTGTTTATATCAGATATAAGAGAAATTATGGTATAGTAATGAGTATAACATGCACAGCTTCTCTATCCTTTTGGGCCTCATTTTGTTCTTTATTGGAGGAAAGAGCAGCAAATGAGTCATAGTGCAAGGAGTTTTTCCACATAAAATGATATTTATGAACACATCTAACACTGGCTCAGCTTCCTGTCCCACCTGATTTTCTTCAAAGGAATAAATAAATGGGTAGCAGCCACACAAGTAAGCTCTGGCTTTCAACATTATTATTTTCAAAATAATTCCCATGGACACTGTTTGAAAATGAAAATGCTGTGTAGTTGTAGCTAAATGCTTTGTATGGAAAAATGCTCTCTTGCTTACACACACACACACACACACACACACACACACACACACACACACACACACACACTTAATAATTTGAGGGATCAGGAAACAAGCTCTTTGCCTTCTGGTGAATGACTGAAACCACCATTTTGTGGCAGTCATTTTGTGAAGAGTTGATTCTTCCAGGGTAACTATTTTTTAACATCCCATGTTACCTTCCTCTTCTTTAAACATAAAGATATCTAACTTGTGAATTCAGATACTGGGTGTATGGCAGTTTCTATAATTACATTTAACAAGGAAGCCTCTCCTATTTTGGTTTTACAGAAGTTATTTGTGGATTTTTCTTATTGCATAAGCAATTTCTAAACTTCTTACATAAAGCAGTTGGGAATAAAGTTTTAAACAATAGCAGAAGTTATTTCCAAATTGATATAAGATTGTTGTTTGTTTACTTGTATATTTTTAAAACAGAGGCAGAAGTCTCTGGCTCCAGATATGGTTAAACTCAGCTTCAAGAAGCCCTTGTTATTAGGCATGCTAATATGTATTCATGGAGACTATAATTCATCAACTTCAGGAAGGTGATATATTCTCTGTTTGTTTTATAACAACTTCATTGAGCATTGAATCTGAGATGATACATGATTCAAATAGTAATGCCATGTATATTCTTACTGAATCTTCTTTCTATATGGCCATATATGACCTATTGCTTCGTAGCTTTTAATGGCATTTTTTGCCCAGTTCTTGGTTTCATTAAGCTGTTATATTTATCTGAGTACTTACTTGATTTTGTAAAAATCTCATGGCAAAGTAAATGCATATAACATCTTTCTGATTTCTATAGCTCTCAGGTTTGGCTGAACAAAATTCTATCTAAATTCATATATTTAATGAGTGGAAATTAAATCATTCTTCCCTGGATATTTCTTGGGCAGTTATCATTCCTGAACAAGTAAACAAAGTTACCATTAATTTAAAGCTTCCCTTTTCAAGTGTTAACATTTCAAATTCTTACACTTTTCTTCTTGAAACTTTGATCTAGTCAGTAATCATCCTCATGTTATTCTCTGAACCTATTCCATGGAATGACCAGAGCAAAATAAAGTGGAACTATTATTTTCTGGGATTTGGAAAGAGTATTCTTTTTATTTAACCTAAAATTTAATTTGTCCTTTTTCACTATACTCAGTTTGTAAGCATTTAGTATTTCAGGATCTTTCACAAAAATGATTAGCAAGCTAGATAGCCATCTTCCTATACTGTGCCTATTTAATTTGTTTCCCAGGTCAAGAGCTTTACATCTGATTCTGTTAAATTTCATTTAGTTATTTTCAGCCCATTTCTTTTGCATATTTGTCTTCTAAGCCAGTGATGGTGAACCTTTTAGAGACCAAGTGCCCAAACTGCAACCCAAAACCCACTTATGTATCGTCGGGTGCTGGGTGGGTGTGGCCCATTGGGTGGGTGTGGCCCATTGGGTAGGCATGGCTGCGGTGGTAACGGCAGACTAGGTGGGACTGAAAAGTTCAATCAATTCCAACTTTGTGAGATCTTTTTTTTTCCCATGAGAAGTTGACATTGATTGATTGATTGAACCTTTTTTTTTGCACACAGTGGCGGAGGCCTAAAGCGAAAAGGTTTTATAAAACCCAGCTGAAGGCCTAGGACTGGGGCGACGGTGCGCGTGCCCACAGAGAGGGCTCTGCGTGCCACCTATGGCACACGTGCCATAGGATTGCCACCACAGTTCTAAGTTATTAGTTACTGTAACCACTTTTGTCATCTACATGCTTATTAAGAACTCCCTCCAACTTTTCATCCAATTCAGATTAGAGTTTCAAGACTGAATTTAGATTTTTCTTCCAGTTTGATGAAAAACTAATGATAATACTTTCTTAAGAATTTCCCTAATAATTCCCTAAGTTCTTCTCATATCCTAAGAGGCAATGAATCTGTCTCCAATATTTTAGCAATGTATTAATCCAGTTTTGCAGAATCCATTTAACAATTTCACAGCAAAGCCTGAGTTTCAATAATTACATCAAAATACTGGTTTAACTGTGAATATGTAAGGGCTAAAGGGAATTTAATAAAACAAGTAATAAAAACTAAGTGGGCATCCCTTTACATTAACATTTTATCTGCAGGAGCAAAAACAGTTTAAAACTCTGGTAAGGATAAAAAAGAACATTTAGTAGAGACCTTGCAAGGGCAAATCATAGGTGCTAGATGGAGAAATTCTATGGTTTTCTAGCACCTATTAGAAGCAGTTTAAAATGATACAAAGACTTTGATAAACCATCAGGTTATCGCAGCTGCAGTTTAGGAATTATGTTTCTACTACACTTTTGTAGTTAATTCCTACTGTATATCAGAATCTAGGTCTCATCCAGATGTCTTGCTAGATTAACTTTTAGTTCTACTTTCATAAAGTACTAACCTCATTTTTTCATAATATTTTTAATAAAAGTTTACAGATACAGAGATAAACTAATGCAAACTAAAAAAATGCAGGAAAAATAAAAAATAAAGATGTATAGTGAAATGACTTCGCCTTTCAACTGGACAAGTACAAACAATTTCAATAACTTTTCACCTTCTCTGATACTACCACTAAAATCCCTTCTTCCTATATTTTATCTCTTATTCATAAACTATTAAAATCTCATCATTCAGCCCTAATCAGAAGTCCATTAAGAGCTACAAGAAACATCAACACAAATATTTTAACCTTAATCAAATAAGCCAACTTTATATTCTTTCGTTTTGTTTTTAAGAAACTTGATGTTTAATCTGTTTAAAATGTCCCAAAATCGATTTCTTTTCACTTCCCAAAAAAATTATCTTCATTTGCTTAACATATCTTTTGTAAATCCAAGGTAAGAAAAACATCCATGTCACTCTTCTGATTTGTTATTTATATGTCCCTTTTAATTACTAGGACATCAGCCAGTTTCATTTGTAAATCCAGTCCTGCATCTTTTTCCATATAATTTTTGTAATGTAGCATTTTTAATTCCCCATTTTTATGATAGCAGGTGGCCTTAAAAATAGGTTCCGAGTGCACTGTTCCCAAATATCCATAAATTCTTCCATATTTTGCTTCATGTGTATTAGTGAGTCTCTTTTCCTTTAACAATAGTTAGTATTTTCTGATTCCTTCTAAGTGCTAAAATTCAGAGTTCCCTCTAATGTTTTTTTTTCTAATCAACATTTTCCCATGGGAAGGTTTTTTACACTTAGTTTCAAAATCTTCATCTATTTTTTTATAGAATTTTAAACCACAGGAAGGAGTCTTGTAATTAATTTTGAGATCCTATTTCTTGAAAATAAGATACTTTACTCTATTTATAACTTTCCAAAATCAGTGTTCTAATCATGCTTTTGCTGTTTATTCTGAAATAAGAATTTTTAAATTCCTTAAATTTACATAAAAATTCTTTCGATAGATGAAACTTGCTTTTTTTTAAGGTTCCTAATATACTAACATTCACTACAAAACAATTTCAAGCAGCGATTAAGAAAGGAAGTATGCTTACTCCCTGTTCTTTTGAAGGCTCCAAATTGCAGCTTGGGCAAAGATGGCTTTCCTTTGGCTCCTATGGCTCTAAAATCTGTAGCAGACCACTGTCTTAAAGTCTCCAGATGGGAATCCACAGTATAGACCACTTGTGGGCAATCCCAGGTCATCTCCTTGCTCCAGAGAAGAATTCTGAGGAGTTTATTTGTTTTCTACCTCCTTGTTCCGACATAGTCACTGGCTCCACTCTCAGTGGAACCTTTTTCAGTATTCCATTGTTTCCTAGCTACTCAAAAACTACTAACTTCATAATATAGTCAAATGTAGAGAAAGCATCATTTGAGATTTTATACCTCTTGAGCTTCTAAAAGCCAATATTAAAAGGTGTGCTCCCAAATTTTCTTTTCCTTTTTGAACATATAGAGTTCATGGTTACATGAGCATGTAATTATTATTGTACTCTTTAAAAGAAGGGACAAACTGATCTAGCAATATACCAAATAAGTTACTAGGTATTATCAGTAAGCCCTGTACAAGACTTGGAAATTATTAGATTGGTTTGATAGAGTGAGCAACAAGAAGTTATTAGGGTCAGGCAACTCTGGACCAGATCATTTGTGCAAAACCCTGATAAAAATTATATCATGCATAACATGAATTTGTAATATCCATAGGCTTCAAATATACCCTTGATTTTATTTCTAGAATTAAACTATAGGAAACATTGGAACAACTCACTCACTATAAGTGTTTTCTGTTACTTATATTCAACAGTTAAATGTAATTCTGCTTTGTCATTAAATCATGTTTGTGTTCTTGTACCAACAATTCAAGTTCACCTTTATTTTACATATTTTAAAGATTAGGATGGTTTGAAACCACAGCCAATGAACCTTCTGATCTTTCACTATGTGGTTCAGGGGTTTTTATTAGAACAGTATTTCCCCTTTCTTCTAGTTTGCAGTCTTGTATCTGAGGTTGATTCTTTAGTATTTTTGTCTCCAACCTCACAAATCCAGTTTAAGCCCTTCTGATCCAGCTCACCGTACTTAATAAATGCCAAACACATTTTTACCAGCAGTATACCAATGGTTTTTGTAATTCAGACCTTGGTTTCAGAAACCAAAGATTCTCTGTCTACCTTATTTTTGAAGTCAATTTGTCTTCCGTAGTATTATTTCTTTATCTCTGCAATACTGTTCTATGATTTGGAAAAATAAATAAAAACATCAAGATTCTAGAACTTCCTAATTTTTAAATGATATATGTTGTAGCTGTTGTCAGCAGTATCATTGGTTCCCACAGAGATTAGCAGGAGGTGGTAATTAACAATGGATTTAATAGGAATTGGAAATAGTTTTGTTACATCCTTAATCCATGGTTGTATCAGCCAATAATCTGCATGAGCTGGTAGATCTGGCTAATATACATTTGTCTCTGGTCTTTATAATAGTGAATCTTCACTATTGTGATTTCTTTTTGCCTTCTTGAAGGCTAGTTGTAAATACTCTATTCTCTTGTATAATATCCTTTGTCTCTGTCTGTCTGTCTGTCTGTCTGTCTCTCTCTCTCTCTCTCTCTCTCCATCCCTCCCTCCATCCTCTCCATCCTCTCCATCCTCAAGCTCTGTTAACCACTATTTAAGCAGGCAAGAGTTTATTTTTGTTTGTTACATTCTCAGATTAGCTAAATTTACATTGTTTACTTAGAGCTAAAAATGGGTAAGCACTGATCCCCCCCCCATACTGGTAAACTGCAATTACCCTTCCCTGCTTATTTGTGTTGTGAGCTTGTTCCTTGGATACTGGCTGCCATTTATTGATGCTATTATTATTCAGATTACTCACAGCATATTGTCTCTCACAACACACCCTTTTTTGTTAGCAACTTTTTAGGACATTACCTTTTGTCCCCAGTCACTTAAACACAGAGTTTTAGGTCACTCTCTTTTGCTTTTCCCCCCCTGCCAAAGTTCTGTCAATTTTTTCAGTGTTAATCTTTTAAATATGCAAAAAAGTGAGTGAAGAGTTAATGTTACAAATCAGTTAAATGTATTGTGATTTAAAGAACAGTTTCTGCTAAATATTAAATCTATTCAAGGATTATTTATTCTATGTATATACAGAGAACATAGAGCATCATCAGAGTTAGAAGGGCCTTGGAGGTCTTCTAGTCCAACTCCCTACTCAAGCAGGAGACTATACCATTTCAGACAAATGGCTGTCCAGTCTCTTCTTAAAATCCTCCAGTGACGGAGCAACACTACTTTTGAAGGCAAGCTGTTCCACTAGTTGATTATTCTCATTGTCAGGAAATTTCCCCTGACACTGAGGAGTTCTAGATTGGTTCTCTCCTTGATTAGTTTCCATCCATTGCTTCTTGTCTTGCCTTCTGCTGCTTTGGAAATCAAGTAGACTCTCTCTTCTTTGTGGCAGCCCCTCAAATTTGGAATATCATGTCACCCCTAGTCCTTCTTTTTACTAGACAAGACATATCCAATTCCTGCAATTGTTCTTTATATATTTTAGCCTCCAAGCCCCTAATCATCTTTGTTCTTCTCTGCACTCTCTCCAGAGTCTCTTTTTTAATATTGTGGTGACCAGAACTGGATGCAGGATTCCAAGTGTGCTCTTACCCAGTGCTTTTTTTGTAAAAAAAAAATAAAAAATAGGTGCCAGAACTCACACATGTCATACAACCCGCCTTGCCTACCCTACAAGGTTCCATCCAAAAAAGGTGCCGGAACTCTGTTCTGGGCGTTCTATGAGAAAAAAAGCCCTGGTCTTACCAAGGCCTTATAAAGTGATACTAATATTTCACATGATCTTCATTATGTCATTATGGAATGACCTACCCCCCGACCTACGTACAGTTGCGGACCTGCGCCTTTTTCGCCGAGCCCTGAAGGCCCATCTATTCCGTGCGGCCGGCCTGGCGTAGTTTGATTAAGTTTGATTATGTTTTAGTGGGGGTTTTGTATGGGGTGTTTTTAGAACAGGCCTGTCATTTAATTTGATTTTAGCATAGAAATTATTTATTT
>NW_015386740.1:550369-600661 GCF_001527695.2 Protobothrops mucrosquamatus | reverse complement strand
ATATCCCTCTGTTTATGCAGCCTATGATTTCATTGGCTTTTTTGGTGGCTGTAGCACACTGCTGGCTCTTATGTAAGTGATTGTCTAATAAGACTCCAAGATCCCTCTCCTTCAACGAATTTTCAGCTTTTAAAATATTATATTCATTGTATAATATTTGTAGCCTATATGAAATGTACATCCAACATATTAATATATATATATATTAATTTTATGTTAAAGATTTTGTTATTAGTAAATAGAAAGTAGTGTTATCATAAGATACTTATTGATAATTCATAATTATCTGTTTCCTATATCTTTATTTTTGACATTGTTTATCTTCAATTGAATTCTTATTTGTTTGGGATTTTGGCTTAGATGATTGTATTTTTTTTATTGAACATTAATTTTATCTTGATTGGAGGTGGAAACCCACATGCTGCAGATTCTATTACATGCATTTTGCTCCTAGGTGTTATTCAGAGGTTGATTTCTAAAGGCCTATAAAGACTTGGCACTTGGCATACACGAAGGCAAGGGTTCTGAAACAGCCCTTCAGGGATAAGTAAATGTATTTGTCCCTTTCCAAAATAAAATGAATGGCTTCATTCAAGTTGGGATTGGATAAGAAATCATTGTGCGTCTTACTTTTGATATTACATTTTAATTTATATTTTCCAGGATTTCTCAGACTTTGCAGTACCATGACTGCTGCCTTTTAACTTCTGCAGGCAAAACAAAAGAGGAAAATCTAGAGCAAGTTGTGACCTCTGATCATGTTTTTAAGAAAGCTTTTGATTCTGTCTCCTCACCTTTAATTTCTGGTGACCCCTATTTGAGTACCATTAAATTAAGGGAAGAGCAATACTATAAATCCATATAACTGACAAGCAGTGGAATAAACTATCCTTCCTATTCCTAAAAAGTGCAGTCCCCCAATGAAGATCCTGTATAGGTGCATTTTGTTCAATGTTTACATGAAAGTTGGGAAGGGATAATTATATCTGCTTTAAAACCAATGGCTGATTCTTTCTGCAGCTGATTGATCATGTACTGCTGAAGAATCTTAATTCTATATGTAGGATGTTGCTCCTGAATTAGGGCAATTGTTGGATTTTAGGAATCTATGGTGATTTGGTCACTTGAGCACTAATAATAAAAGCAAATATTAAAAATAAACTTTTCTTTTAGAGACTTTGAGAAGTATTGAAAAGAAGCTTAAATTCAACCATTTTATTGTCAATATAATCTAGTGATAGCAAACAATTTCATTTAGTGGGATAAAATAAGATGTTCATTATCAGGCAATTTAATTGCTTTGAAGAACACTGCAGGGTATCAGTACCACATCATTTAGGAAACATTTTTACACCCCCCACCAAATGCTTGAACATTAATGAAGTTTGGAACAGCATACAAGGACAGAACACTTTGTGGTTTCTGACCTTGTGGTTGATACTAAAAATATTACATGGCAATGTAGATTAAAGAGAATATGTTTAATCATTTGCAAATCATTACTGTGCTTTGTCTTTTGACCCTTAAGATATACTTTTTTTTTCTAGAACAAACTACTTTAAAAAGAACCTTCATATTCTATTACAGAAATAGAGCTGCTAAATGTCTGTTTTCTTGTAAATGCATTGGGGCTAAAACTTTATTTCCATTAAACGATGTATTTCCTAAGCAGATTAATTTTCTTTGTCAAACGTTGTAGGCAATTCTACAACAAAAATTAGAAGAAATAACAGTAGCTCCAGTCTTTTTATCTATCTGCCTCCAATTTGCCTCCTATCAGACAAATGTTAGAATTTCTTTTTTGGAGCTGCATATGTATATATTTGTAGGAGAGAGACTGGTTGAGTCAGAGGAAGGAGTCAAATGGGGAATTAATCTGGATTCGCTACATGGGCACAAGAGAGCAACGTCTGATTCCCCTTGAATGTTGTTGAGCCTTTTCTAGTCTTACCTAGGTGCAAACTGTCAGTCTGAGAAGATTCCTGTGTTATAAGCTTGAGCAGTAAACAGCTAGTTGAACTCTTTAGCCATGAGCCTGGCTGTTTGCACCTGACAATATGATCTTTAAAGTAATTTTAGGATTTTCTGCCCACAAATAGTAGGATTCCATTGCTTTTGACTATTGTGATCTCTGTGTTTTCTTTTTCAAAATGTCTAACTTTTCTAGATGATTGAATTAATGCAACAAACTAAGCCATTATATGGTCTATTGCATTTTGGCTTAAGAGTTGTATGAATATGACAACTGTGGTTTATTCAGTAAAGGCAAAGTGTAGCACACTGTGCAAGCTAGATCGTTTTTCCCCAAATCTGATAACTAAAGACCTTGGAGTAGTAGCATGTCTTCACTGTCATTGAAGAGAATCTTTAGGAAGTGACTTGAATGATTATAGAAAGAACTGTATATGCCTGAATTAATGATTTGTACTTTTTTCTACCCACCCATCCTTTTGTCTCTTTTTTTCAGGAGAGAGCTATGTGTGTGGTTCAATAGAGCCCTTTAAGAAGCTGGAGTACACAAAGAATGTAAATCCTAATTGGTCTGTAAATGTTAAGACCACCTCAACTTCCCGTTCAGTGCCCTCTCTAGCCACGGCCAAAGGAAGCCCTCCAGATTCAAAGGAGAACAAGGATTTCATTAGACCTAAACTGGTCACAATCATCAGGAGTGGTGTGAAGCCACGCAAAGCAGTACGGATTCTTCTTAACAAAAAAACAGCACATTCATTTGAGCAGGTTCTCACTGATATTACTGATGCCATCAAACTTGATTCAGGAGTAGTTAAGCGTCTTTACACACTGGATGGGAAACAGGTAAGAGAATTCTTTAAGCTATCAAATAAAACATTACATACAAATATAGATTTTCGGGTTACTAAGATAGTGCTTCTTAGCCCAAATACCTGTTAATGTAAATAAAATAACATTATCATAAGAGAGCCATATAGAGAAAACCATTAAAATTAGGAGCATAAGTTTCTTGAGGCTGATGTTTGCATGAAAGTAACACTTGAATTACTTAAATCTTTCTAACAGCTAAGAGCCTATTCTGTGCTCTTCTCCATTTGTGGAGAAAAAAAATCACTTAAGTGAAAATCTGAACTGCAAAGTTGTCCCTAGTGGTTCATAAGTTCCTAAGTACTGTGCCGAAAGGCAGTTCATGCAAAGTTCTATTCAACCTGAGTTCAGTGAGAAATAACCAGGGCGTGTAGTGATAGGACAGTCAATTTAATTTTTTCTAAGGAAATAAATTTAGATCAAAGTCAAGAGCACAACTTAGTTTTCAAAACTCTTCAAAAATTTTCACTGCTTGAGCTGTAAAACATTTCTCATGAGACTTCTTTATTATGTCCTGCTAAAGTAATAGGCTCTGCTGCTTAATCGTAGCAGGCAAAGGAATGGGAGAAAGTTACATCTCTTTGTCTTGAACAGAGACTGCTATGTCCGGTGAGTAAACAAAGGCACTTATCAAGCAGAAAATTTAGGCAGTGATTTAATTCTTAGCAGGAGTAACCGATTGGTCAGCTTGTATGTATTCATACAGAAAGTCGATGATTTCTATTTGGATTAAGTAACTGATGTTCCATTTTCTTGACCAGAATCATTTTTTTTCTTATATAACATTTGAAATACTAGGTTTTTCCCCCTAGTTTTTCATACTGTGCATGATTAAAGAGAAGAAATTCATAATAAATCCAAAAATTTGTTCCACTTCTGCATATAGTTACATTTCTACCTCTGGCTCAAAACAGTATCTAGAAAATCCCCAGAACAACTAATATGCCATATTGCAGATTTCCTAGATTGGATTTAGATATCTTAAAATGTTCTTGATAGAAAATATACTTTTGTTTTATGAGGAGCAAAACTCCTGTAGTACAATTAATCTCCTTTTAAATACAAATGCGAGAATAAAGTTTGTAGTGTTTGATTATGACTGATTAATAATTGGCCTTATGACTTTTGAATTTTCAATGCACATATAAGTTACTAATCCAGGGGTATGTAACTTCTATTAATTTGAGTGCACTGAGTGTCACATGGCTTGCTGGGGGGGGTGTGAGCTACTTGAAAAATGGTCAGAGACATTTTTCTTTATTATTTTTTTATGACTGTTAAACATATTCAAACATTTTGCCCACCTCTTAGTTGGGTTCTAGGGACACCAAAAAAGATGCTGGCAGTTTGCACTTCATACATCTCTGGCTTGATTCTCAGTTATTCTGTTAACATAATATGGTTAGATATATCAATACTCTGAGGTCATAAGGCACCTTTTATTTTGGTTCTAGAACTTGTAAATTTCAAAAGTCATTAAAAGATCCTTTTCTACTGTTGTTTCCATCTCTCATCTAAACTTTAAAGTTAAACAATTTAATATCATTGCTAAACAATTGCTAAACAATCTGGCTACCAATGACAACAGAATCTGTAGACTAATACTAGTAAAACTTTCAGTAAGTTTTACCATAGCCTTGAAATTTGAATTTCAAATTTGAAGTAAACATTCAGATCAGTGTGAAATACTGGCTTCTAAGACCCTGACTTTCAACAGGGTCATGAAGTTCCAAAATGATAGGCAGGACAAGAAACAGAATGTATCATAACCCCATAAAACATCTTGGTACCCTGACATCCATAATTCTTTGTTTATGAAGTATCTGATTTTTCTGTTAAGTCCTACAGCTTGGAAGTATTGCCTTTGAGGCTTTAAGGCATAACAATATTAAGATATTCCATCAAGCAAATGGAAAATCAAACTCAGTCTGAATTGTTTTAATTGTCTTTTCAACTTGAGTTAAGCAGTCATTTTTTTTGAAGCTGACAGACTGGAATGACCCCAAGGCCAATAATCGAGTAGTAAGTCATGCTTTTGATTAAAAGAGGAAATGACATTATTGATTAATTTACAGACACATGTGGCTAAAGTTTCAAACCAGAAATAACAAATCAGGCTTCTTTCAGATTATATATGTGAACTTCTTTTCAAATGTACCCATAAACAGCTTTTTAACTGTGAATAGTTCTTTAGCGTCAAGAGAGTCAACTCTCCTTTAGGACAAAATCCTCAAAGCAGCAAGCACATAGTTCAAGATGATGGGAAAACAACAAAATCTATGGTCAACTAATCTAGCAAAGGTGTAGTGGGATGAACTATATGTTAATTCTGTAGCACAGGGGTCTTCAAACCTGGCCCTTTTATGATTTGTGGACTTCAACTCCCAAAATTCCTCAGTCAGCATGCCTGGCTGAGGAATTCTGGGAGTTGAAGTCCACAAGTCATAAAAGGGCCAAGTTTGAAGACCCCTGCTGTAGCATATAAATTACATTAACTTTTCTGTCTCTGTTCCTCAATTGATTTATTTTCTGAATCTCAAAATTTACACAGGTTTTAAAAACATACTTTTAAAAAGTCCAAAAAGGTCTATTGATGTCAATAGAAACCTTTTCCTTGTACCGTATTGTGGGTATGGTGGGTGTTGCAGAGGAAAAGGGATTTTAAAAATGAGGTGATTATGGGCAAAATGTAAAGCCACCCTATATGTTGAATAATCTTCCTGCAGTAGGACAGAAAAAGGACAGCTACATACATGAATCATGAATAAAGCATTCTAAAAAAAACAGTTATTGGCAAAATATGTCATTTATTGAGCATAACATTCTATTACACAACACTGTGGCCTAAAAAGCTTATTCTCTATGAACTTCAGATAAGTGAGATGACCTAGAGGAAAGGCACTTGTTCATTGTAGTGCTTTCTATGCCGATAAAGGCTCAAAATTATCTCTTTCTAAACTGAAAGATAGATTATAAATTCCCTATGATATAAAAAACTGATCTTTCCAAAATTTACATCCTGAATAATTTATGGCTTTGTTTTGTGTTGTGTTTAAACCATCTGGCAAGATATTGTGCACTGTTAGCTGTCATCATCCCCAATTCATATAGTAACTGATCACGTTTTAGCAAAAAATAACCATCAGGTTGCGAAAGCTAGTGTATGTGATTCCAGGTGGTAAATTATATAAATGCTAAATTATGAACAAAAGCTCAGCACTATGGACATTGCTTTGAAGCAATACAGTCCATATGTCTTGATACGAACAGTGTCAGTTACAAAGAAACGATGTTATAAATGAATAGTACAAATCAGTTTGAAAAAAAACCTTTATTCATGAAATTGAAGTACAAAATTTCATCTCTATTCTCTGTGCCTTCAGCTCATATCCTATGACTTGGTAAGCATTAAAGCATTAAAGGAAATTGTAAGCTGTGTGTAGCTTATTGGTACCCTCAATATTAATGTCCTTATTAAATAGATAAACATACTAAATTACATCTCATTGCTGTTTAACACATTGATCAAATATTAAGCACAAAAAGGTAAACAGTAAGTGCAAGATATCTTCTTTCTTGTTACACTGCTCTTTTAAAGATCAAAACAATATTTGAACTGAATTGGTGAAAGACCAAACATTAAAGGGGATACTTTGAATGCAAGCAATCCAAATTGTTTGATATCAATAGTTAAAATAATAATTCAGCAAGAGAGACCTGGAGATAATGCTAGTTAGAGGAGATTGTATTGGTCTAGATCAGGGGTGTCAAAGTGCCAGCCTGCAGGCTGGATGCGTCATGGCAAAACCGCGCCCACCCCATTGCCGTTAATAAAAAAAAGTCATGATACGTCACGATATGTCACGTGACGTTGCAGGTTTGACACCCCTGGTCTAGATGGAGAAGCGTTCTGATTTAGGCAGTAATAACATTTCTTTGTCATTACTGGAAACCAAATCTGATTTATTTTTCTTTCTGATAAAACAGCATGTTTATTGGAAAAGAATAGATAAAGTGATAAATGAAGGCAATGTTTTATAGCTAAAGACACACTTTAAAAAAATAACCTCCAAGGGCAGCAACAGCCAAAATGGAAATGTGGTGAGAGAGAATAAACTCAACATCTTGGTTTTAGAGGTAGTAGATTAAAAAAATAGGTATGTTAAATGTTTATGAGGCGTAATATATTTACAGTATTTTACCTTTTATTCTCTTAAGAAAAGGAAAAAATCCCTAATAAATTTTGGTGGCCCAATCTGGTTGAAGGATCCAAAGGCTACAAAAAAAAAAAAAGAGTTTATGGGCTGAATGTACAATTGGCTTCAGGTTGCCCTGTCTCTGCTGTAAATGATATTGGGAAAGTCTCTCTTTTCTATTTCCTACATTCCATTAGGGCTGATTTGTATATATGTATCATAAAAATGCCATTTGACCTGCACATGATGTTTCTTTCCAAACCATTAATGGATGACCAGCAGCAAGTTGGATGGACTGAAATACTGGAATCATTGCTAACACTCAATACTATGAGTTAACTTTATGTCACGGAATCAATGCTATATATAATAGATAACTTGTTTCTTACTATTGAATCTTTTCCAATTCTCAGAGACTGCCTGGATAAGTTTCTGCAGTTCCCGCAGTTTTCTTGGCAAGGTTTTTCAGAAGTAGTATGCCACTGCCTCCTTCCTAGGGATGAGAGAAAGTGACAGGCCTGACACTTAGCTGATTTCATGCCTAAGGTGGGACTATAACTCACTGTCTCTCAGTTTCTAGCCTGATGCATTAATCACTACACCAAACTGGCTTTCATAACAGATAACAGGTCATGTGGGAATATGTGGGATTGGTGGAGAGATGCGTCATTCTATGCACTGTGCTAACATTTGAATAGATCCTTTACAAATAAAGTGAATTTGGTAGTGAAGTGTTTAGGTTGGTTTAGCCCTGATCAACTCACGCTTGGATTATTGCAACATGTTTTATCTAGGGCTATCCTTGAAGAGTATTTGCAAGCTATAGCTGACATAGAGTGCAGCCAAGAGGACAGTTCTTAGGGCCTTTTCTGATCTTTAAAAAGATTAAAGTCCCTCTGTTTCCAGTTTGCTTGTAATGATGATTGTAGACTTCCAACAGTACTTTCTGTGGCTGAAAATGAACAAGATGTGCTCAATTTCTATATAATTTTGTTGTAATCTGTGAGAAGTTCTTAGAGAAATCTCTAATTTGTTTGATTTAAAGAAAAAGTGGATTGCTTCTGAATTTTCTCTCCAAAAACCTAATATATAAAGTTGTACAACCTAGTACATAAAGGTAGCTTATGCAAGGCCGTTGATTATATTTTGGCTCATTTTGGCTATAAAAGTCCTCTTATTTAAAAAAAAATAGACTGTTTTAAAAGTAGCCACTGAAACAAGAATCCAATTTAGTTTATCAGAAATGTGGCTAAGTAAGAGAGGTTATAAATGCATTTCACAATATTGAAAATGTGAAGGAAAGGATCCTATTTCTAAAGACTACCATCTTTGCAAGATAGAATTTGAAGTAGAGGTTCACTTGTCAATTTTCAGGCCCATTAAAATATATAAATAACATTCCCTGTAATTGACATGTCTCCTTCAGAATAGACAGTGTCCTTTAAAATACGAAAAGGAGCATTTTGCAACATTTTAATTTCCAAACTTTATTTGAAAGAGATGCATATTGAAAACATTATATAAATCACTAAGGAAAAAAATGACAGCTGCTAGGTGAGTCCACATGTGAGTAAATCTAATATGACAGTCTGCTATGTTTGCAATTTAATGTTTAAGAGCACTTCAGCATTCAGAGCAATAACTTCAGATAGTGAAGGAGAATAAGTCCTGAACAGAAGAGAGATGATTTTATCCAGCTTCTTGTACAAAATGGATTATCATTCACTTCAACTGTTACAGCCATGTTTTTCTTATGTCAGCATTCTTTTTTTTTCTGGTAAACATCTAGAGGAATCCAGAAAACTATCTTCAGGAAGGAATGCATTTAAAAATATTGCTTGAAATGCCTAGTCAGCTCTGAAGTTTGAGAATTCAAATGTATGTGATTTGTGCTTCCTTGGAGATTTGTATTCTCAGAGTCAGCATGGCTTGGACATGGTTGTTGAAAGCAATCTGACATGGAAATTGCTAAGAGATGGAGTCAATTAAAAGGCAGTTTTACAGTGTCAGCTTGATACTGCTGCTTTTACTAACTTGGTGAAAAGTTTGAACTTTAATGTGTTCGAGGAATGCCTTACCAATTTTGTTGCGATTTGGCTTCCTCTGTAATGTTTCCATAAAAAAGCAGCACAATTACTTTATTTTTCCTACCAAACCATTTATTGAGATAAGTGTAGACTAAATGGCTACAGGCAAATATGCATGTGAAAAAACAGTGAAGGTAGCTGGATTTACATTAATGAAACCATGGTTTTTAAGAGACAAGAGGCAATAGTTATGCTTCATTCAGCATTAGTCATGCTTGTTTTGGATAGCTTGTCCAGTCCAACATTCTGCATTTGAGAAAAGAGATTGACTTTTTATGGCAATCCAATGGCTTGGATCCAAGCTTTACTTTCTGCAAATTTGTCTCTAACTCCCTCTTCTTCTGGCCTTACTTCACATTCTAGAAGGTTTTCAGATTTTCAGATACAGGAAAATAGGCAAAGATGTTTCCAGTTTCCTTGATGAAAAGTTCTGTGAACTGTGTTTATTTTTGATGTTAAGACATATCTTATAGTGCAGGTAGTATAGTAAAAGCTATCCTTTGGTAATGAAAGTTGTTGCTGCTATAGATCTATAGTATTATAGATCACTCCCATACAGATGATTCTGAGCAGTATACGAGAGTACACAACACAAAATGAATTTCTCTAACCTTAAAAAAATCAACATATCTAAATATTCAGAAGGATTAACCTTTACACTGGGTTAAGGTTAAGCTAAGTTCTTACCTACTCTTTCAGCAGCACTAGCATATTTTCAGTTATATTCGTCCAGATGAGGGGATTATTAAAAGTTCTTCCAGGATTAAGGAGTTCTTTAGTACAAGATTGGAACAGTAGGACTGTCCTGCTCTGTTTCATTCATAGTGGTAGAGATAAATGAGAAGACACATAGTAAAAGTACATGCTATGCTTACCTACACACACACACACACACACACACACAAAACACTAACAGTGTGTGTGTGTGTGTGTGTGTGTGTCTGTATTTGTTAGTGGTTTGAACAATAGTATTTAAATATTGATTGCTTCATAAAATGCGTTTACCGTATTTATTTATTTATTTATTTATTTATGAATGATATCACAATTGACTGGCTTCACATATACTATGCCTAAAGCATAATATGTATTATACCACGGGTGTCAAACTCGCCATGTCACATGACATGTTGCGACGTATTGCAACTCTTTTTGCATTGCCGGCAATGGGATGGACGCAGCTTCAGTATGATGAAACCGGCCTGCGGGCCGGCAGTTTGACACCCCTGCATTATACTATTGAAGCCCCTATTTGTACGTTTTCAGCAACATAACTCAGCAAAGCTTGACAGAATTTTTCAATAAAACATTCAACCCTTGGACACACACACACAAACATATACCGGTAATCTTATCTAAAAGGCCAACAATGGCTGCAGGCCAAATTACCATAAGATTCTTTTGTTATAGGCAGCAGTGGTGAAAGGTTATCTTGACATTTTAATACCATCTTTAGGTTACAAAAATCCAGGTGACCCTGCATGGTAGAAAAAAGTTAACACTTTCTATATCACCATGTTGTCATGTATTGGTAATTTTCATAACTTATAATTGGAAACTCCAGAAAGAGGTTTTCAAATGCAGGGAGAGATTGCCTGTTAGAAGCCAGAAATTCCATTAAATATGGCAAAGTCCTTTAAGGCACTGTCTCTCAATGTCAGCAGCTTTAAGATGGGTGGACTTCAACTACTAGCTGAGGAATTCTGGGAGTTGAAGTCCATGTATCTTAAAGTTGTTGAGGTTATTAATTCACATCTAAAGCTGCATTGAGTTCACATGCTGCAAGAAACAAAATATTTTGTGCCTATATATGTATAATTTAATATTAGGGGATGTTTATTATAAAACAATATTTTTAGTACGTCAAAAGTATCTTTCATAGATCCAACATGATTTTTGTTAATGGATGAGAATAATTAAATTGCATAAAAATGAGATTAGAAGGTCTTCATATGTGATTTTCTATGCTGTTGCTTTTTTCTTCTACATTTGATAAATGTCTTAGAGATTTCCTTGGTAACACAGTTGTCTTCAGTGGTTGCTAAGTAACTATGTTTTGCAGCACAAAAGGTTGCAAGCTTGCTCCTGCTACCCAATGGTTTGGTTCTCGGCACTATTAAATAATGGAAGATTTTAATATTACTCAACTGCCCCAAATAAAAAAATGTATCCAAATGCCTATATTCAAATAACAATTACGCCTCTAGAAATTTCAGGTGTAAACATTGTCAAAATGAACTATCCCAAACTGATGAGTTTCATAGAAGGTTTCCACAGTGGACCAAAATTATGTATTTGGCATAATAGTTTGTAAGCAGTGGAGAATGGGAATGATGTATAAGATAATCTAATTTCTGAGAGAAAAATTATATCCTATAGAATGTTTTTTTTAATCGTGGCATACAGCTTCTAACATGGAACATAAGACTTGTTTGGTCTAGTAGTAAAGGAATTGTAGTCCTACCTTAGGCATGGAAGCCTGCTGAGTGACTGGCCAGTCACACACTGAGCTCTAGGAAGAAGTCACTGGCAAACTACTTCTGAAAAAGTTGCCTAGCAGTCTGAACGCACTTGTCCTTGCAATTGCCAAGAGTCAAATTTGACTCAAAGGCAAAAGAGAGCCAATTTGGTCTAGTGGTTAAGATGCTAGACAATGAGCAGAGAAGTTCTGTTTCTGCTTTAGGCAGGAAACCAGCTGCATGACCTTGGCCACTCATTCATTCTAGTTATAGGAAGAAGCAATGACAAACTATTTCTGAAAATATTGCTGAGAAAACTCTATGGCCGGGGTGTCAAACTCGCAACATCATGTGACGTGTCACGACGTATTGGGACTTTTTATCCATTGCCAGCAATGGGGTGGGTGCAGTTTCGGCATGACACATCCGGCCCACGGGCCGGCAGTTTGACACCTCTGCTCTGTGGACTTGTGCAAGTAGTTTCCAGGAGTAAAATCTTATTAAAAATTTAAAAAGTTTAGAACATTTGTTGACACAGGGTATAAGCCTCTTTCCTGTTATTTCCTTGGTAAATAAGCATTGTGGAGCTTTCACTGATCTGATACATTTCAAGGAGACATTGGTTGGATTTGTATAAGACAGTAACGTGTGCTGTGGATTGTGTTGCATGCAGCCTGAGATGAGATTGAGAGTTGTCAAACATGTGAATGCTGGATTTAAATTCAATATTTAACTTACGTAAGTGAGACCTAGCTTACACTGAGATCAGATATAATGCTTTTTTGGAATATAATAATGATTACTATGAATCAATTCTGATATTGTTTTGGATCATTGAAATTATGCTTCATGATTAAATCAATATTGTTTTCTATAATTTTGTATGGGAATAAAACTAAAGACTTATAATGATGCCAGCACATATGATTGTTATTGCACAGTTAAGATCAAATCCATTTATAATTTATAATCTATTACAACTCAATTAACTTTGTTATGGTAAATTAAATTTAAAAGTAAAGAAAAAATCAACAGACTGGGTCAACATTGCATACGTCAACTATTTCCTTTTAAAAATAACCAGTTTATCAGTCTCTGGTTAGTACTTGAAATCTAAAGGAAATTTTAAAAGGTGGTGATGGCAATCCACTTGTCTACTATGGCCAAAAAAAACAAAATGGAGATATCTATGTGGTCACCTGGAACTGAGCTTGACTTGAGGGAGTCTATATTAACACAAATATCTGACTTTGTATTCTCTAAGCCTTGCCTCTTTTAATATTTGCTATAGTTTAGAGCAGTGCTTTTTTTCTTAAAAAAAAAAAAAAAAAAGGTGCCGGAACTCACACACGTCATACAACTTACCTTGCCTACTCTACAAGGTTCCATCCAAAAAAGGTGCCAGAACTCTGTTCTGGTCATTCTATGAGAAAAAAAGCCCTGGTTTAGAGTAGAGAGGAAGCTAGTGCAGTTCGACCCCACCAATAAGGGATAATTTGTATGATCAGACAACTCTCTCTTGGTGTGTAGATGCATACTTAACATATGCAGCATCGTTACACTGTTCCAACAAAGTTGAAGAACCTATTTTGAATGTTACCCCCTCTGTATGAAACACTGACATCAAGCTAGCCTCTGAGGAAGAATAAATCTTTCAATATACAAATACATTTGCCTTAATTGCCTATTATCTGTATTGATAATATGCAACCATGTCCTTACAACACAAATAAGTTCTATCAGTTATGCTTCAGACTCTGTTTGCTTGACAATACTCCTGTTAGCACTGAAATGAAGACTTACAGGAAAAGAATCTGACAGCTGCTTTGCAGCAAAACCAAAGAAATTGGGAATAAATATCAAAACTTAGTAAACTTCAGATTTTTGTCATTCTTCTTGGGCATTCTGCCATCTTTGATTCAGCTGATTAACTTTTCTTCCTCAAACTTCTGAACAAGATATAGAAAAAAAACAACTCTAAAGAAGAATAATCATTTAAAGCTGCCTTGATTTTTCAACACCTCAGATAAATAACAGAAAAGAAAAAATGTTTTTTTCTAGAAGATAAGGAAACCTTCATTACAAAGCTTCTGTTGGCTAAGAATGTTGGTAGATTTGGCTTCTTAAAATTGGCCCTATGGTAAGCTAGACAATAATACACATGTTGTACTGTGAAATGTGGATGTCATATGCATCAAATACATTAAAATAAAAGGATCATCATGTATTTGATATGCATCAGATCCAAATCCCAGTTTCTGAGATTTGAACTGCCCCATTCCCTCCCCCACAGCCGTGCCAATGGAAGCTAATTTCTCTCTCTCTCTCTCTCTCTCTCTCTCTCTCTCTCTCTCTCTCTCTCTCTCTNTGTGGCTGTGGCTGTGGCTGTGGCTAAGGAATGTCTTTTAAAATCAACTAGTAAGAGACCTGAGTCCAAAGCTGTGAAAGCCCTAATGAGAATTGAAAGCCCACACACATGCTTCCTTTAATTAAAAAATGTTTAGCAGGGTGAGTTTTATGCTTCATCTTGAATGTAGTGCACATATTGACTCCTGATTTCAACAATATTTTGTTGCCCTAATGTCCTAGCCTTGTAAGTTTGGTTTCTATGAGGCATTGCTGGAAACTCTTCTAAATTGCCCTCTAACATTGTTGCATTATTGTAGTAGATCAAGCAAGCGTGTGTTAATTGATCTTGAAGTGAGGGCATGGAGGAAAAAGTGTTTCAGTTTAATTTAGTTTAAAATCTATTTTCATGCAAGTTTTAATTAAATTAAAAATTAAATCCTTTTTGATTTGTCTCTCCCCAATTGTAGTTAACATTTAAATTACAAATCTAGATTTTGATTTTGAATCGCTTCATAACTGCTAGTTTGATCTTTGTTAATTTCCAAAACTTGTAATTCTTGGTTTTAATGAATCCTTAAAGAAATAGTTGAAATGTTAAGTGACTTACTGGACTGTGGTGCTTTTTTTTTTCATTACAAAGAAGAAAATATGCAAGGGTCTATTGTATTATGCCATTCCACTAATCCAGCATTTATACAATATCAGCTGTGGGAAAATCTGCTGAAAATGGAAGAAGATGACTATGAATGCTTGCATCTTATCTGAAACTCTTAATATTTTAGAAAAGCACTTGATGATGAATAAATAAAAAACAATATTTGCCTTAATACTAAACTGCACTTGAAAATTTTGTACAGGAAGCAGAAGAGAAACAATCTTTGTTTACAAGGATTCAGAACTTTAGAAGCCTAACAA
Source organism: Protobothrops mucrosquamatus (assembly GCF_001527695.2). Classification (NCBI taxonomy): domain Eukaryota; kingdom Metazoa; phylum Chordata; class Lepidosauria; order Squamata; family Viperidae; genus Protobothrops; species Protobothrops mucrosquamatus. The sequence goes on along the minus strand of NW_015386740.1, from coordinate 585,817 downwards.
AAATTGACATGCATAAATATATTCAGTATATTTACAAAACTAATTCTAATACTATAGACAATTTGATCCCTATATGTAAATTTCCAGAAGACTTCCCTGTCTTTTTCCCTCCAAAATGGCTGGAACATTTTTACAGACTGCTGTATTAGTGGTCTTTAAACAGAGGTTCATTTGACGTATTGAGATCTAACCATCTAACTGTAGTTCACGGGTGTCAAACTTGCCGGGTCATGTGACGTGTCACGACGTATCGTGACTTTTTTTCGCATTACCGGAGCTGGGTTGGGTGCGGCCTCTGTATGATGCAACCGGCCCATGGGCCGGCAATTTGATACTCCTGCTGTAGTTAATAAAGAATTCTTAAATTCTATCTAGAAATTTTCTTTGAATACACAGAAGAAATATAGTTTGCTTCTCTTAACTTTAGTCTAGGCAGATGGAAAGTGATATTTTGACCACAGAGACTTACCTTTCCTCAGTTAATAAAAGTTTGTATCTGCAATATTTATGCCTTGGCATTGTTAGTAGTTAGAGTAGAGATTGTCTGGTTCTTTTATTTGGAAGCCCAATGTAAAATTTATGCATAAAAAGCCTGAGGAGTGATATCTTCAAAGGGAAAGTGCTTGAGTTTTTTTGTAGAATTAATGTAATTTGCTAATAATATGACTTTTACTTTCTTTCAGAAATTTATATCCAGGATTAATAAATTGAAAGGAGCCTTATTTTAAAAAGATAATTTCAAATGATGTTATACGCTGTAAAATTATTTGAAAAAAGTAAAGTCTTACTATATATTAAAATCAGTTATTATAATATTAAGATACCTTTCCCAGCAACAAACCTTGTTTTCACTTATAAAATAAGAAAGGAAACAAAATACTTCAATTTTTCCACCTTTTTATGCCCTATATAACCGATAATTGTAGTATAGTACATTTAAACAGTACAAACTTTCCCAAAGCCATGTTTCTCAACTAAACTGTATTTGCTCATATATTTGTGGTAGTGGGTTTTTTTTGGTAATGCTAATTACCAATGTGACTGATCCAAAACTATTAAGAAAACTGGGCTCTGTTCCATTGGGTCAATTCTAACACCCTTTTCATCAAACTGGATGTCTTAAATTTATTTTAATATTGATTTGCAGTTATGCCTAGAAACTTCTTTTGGAGTTTATATTTAATTTGGTAGCTTTAAAAATGTACAGCTATAGAACATGATTCCAATAAGATAAGATGATGGATCAATAAATTCTTCCAAGTAAAAATCACAGTGACAAGGTAGCAGTTTTTTAAACTTTAAGGAAGCCTGAGTTACTTAACAGTAAGTAATAAATAGGCCAACAATTGTTAATTCTAACAACCAACTCCACTCCATACAAACCATTCCACTTCCATACAGAAGCAACCACCCCAAGCCCCACCGCATCATGCTGTGCCTCACTAGTTGCTTGCACACCCTGCAGCAACCAACCCAAGCCTGTTGTGCTTGCACATCATTCACCCATGCCCATCCTGAACTAGCTACTGTAAGTCTTGCATTTCCATTGTGCTTGCTCTGATGTACCCTTAGCCTACCTTCAAACAGGCCACCCCATGCTTGCGCCATGCCTCACCATCCCCTCTTGCACTCAGTAGCCATTTACCTGCCTGCCAGACTACTTGCAAGCTACCTGGGACTTACAGTTTCCTGCCAGTTCTGTTGCTAATTGGAAGCCAGCAGGAAATTGTAAGAAGTTGTAACACTCACTAAGTGATGTGATCACATAATGTTGTACTTTACAACTTCATTACTTCGTATCAGATATTCTGGTCCCAATTACTGTCATTAACTAAGAACTACCTCTTCTTACTGATATGAACTTTACATCTCCAAATGAATGAAAATAATCCAGAGCCAGAAGTGGTGCCTTGCATACCAACATTCACATCTCTATATTGAGTACTGGCATTTTCAGTTTAAACAAAAAGGATTAGACTTTTGCCTAAGGCACTGGAGTTACTGGCAGTCCAAATAGAAAATTATGTTTAATTTCTGATATATATGGCAGGTTAGAATTTTAAACCAAAATTAATACTCCAGTTGTTTGTTCATAAGCAAATTTGTCTTCATAGATAGAATTTTTGTTTGAATATTTCAGTATAAGGTGATGTATGTTTACTGAATAAAATGATTTCTGGAAATGATCTAAGAAATGTTACTCAGAAGAAGAGGATACATTTCCTTGAATTCTTCCCTATTCCTGAATATTTCTATTCACTTTATTTAATTGTAAAAACAGCCATTATCTTTAGTTTTTTATTTTTGTGAATGGACAGAAGAAAATCAATATAGCACAAAATTTCCATTAAGGATGTCTAAATCTGCAAACAGATGTGTTTTGTCTAATGAAAAAAACCCAGATGAATTGATGAAATGCTGCACTATATTTCCCAATATATGTTCAAACAATATGACAGAAAAAGTAGGTGTTTCCCTAAGTCCGTTTTCATGAAAAATGAGGTAAGTTCAACTGTTGCTATAATTAAAATTTTAATTCACAAATATATTCTTTCAGATGATGAAATGGCAAGCAGTTCTCACAAAATTAATAGCTGACCTTTATGATGAGCTTATCTGCATTGGGAAGAGCTTTAGTTCTATAAAAAGCAACTCCTGTATAAACAGTTCCCTAATTAAAGGTTTTAATTATGCAGATTCAGAGAGATTTGAATTGAAACAGGGCTTGCATTTTAACTAGTTCTAAAAATTTACCAGCAGGCTTGAATATATTGATGAATCATAGGCAAGGCTAAAGGCAGGTGTATTTGATCAATTTCAAATGAAAGATATCTGGCAAAAAGGAATGCTACAAGGAGCAGCTTTTTATTTACATTGGTCAATGGTGGTCAGGTCTAAAATGGTTGGCTATGATAATGTCTCTTCAAACTCACTCCAAATTTTGTGCCCACTAACTAATAAAAATTCTAGTTTAAAACTCAGAGCAAGTACATTAATTTGTATTCTTAGCACATTTACTAAATGTGTATCAAATATCAATTTTAAGACATGTAAATGCTAATAGAAAGATAGTCTGTTGATATCTAGTTAGATCAAATTACTTATTAGCACCTTATGGCCAGACACAATAAAATATCCAGCAATAGAGCTGTTACATACATCTATATGAATAACAGAAACACAAATGAAGATAACAGGATCAAAAAATAAATAAGATTCTGGATAAAATATTGTAATTTAGTAAGTGGTGCAGAGATAAATATTCAAGTTAATAGTATGTTGTACTATTTGGTTGTACTACTGAATGTTGGTACAACATTCAGCCACATGGGAGAATATTTTTGAATCCTTTTCTGAAAGAAGGAGTGGTAAATAAAATTCATTCCTTGTTTGAATTTTTTTTCAAGGGCAGATAAATGAATCATTGTAGACAGAACAGCAAAGAAGGATATGGCTTAAAGTTACTGAGCCATCAGTACCTATTCAGAGAGACAGGGGTACCCGTTGTGTATTTTGAATTTATTCATTCTTTTACCCATGCTTTTCCTGTATCCTTGGCATGCTAAACAATTGGCAAATGTTCAAATGCTTCACATCTCTTTCTCCAAATATGTCTTGTATATGTAGCTGTAACTGAATATTTCAATAATAGTTAGGTCAGTCCTACGCACTTGGTTCTAAAACATTTCAGGTTTGTTAGGTGTTTTCTTCGCATTCTTTAGACAATTCCTTCTGTGGCAAGGTTGGAGAAATGGGGGGTTTTTTTTACAGTTCTTCCATGCTGATCATTATCTAATAAACAATGTGACATTGTGGACAGTTCTCTGTGCTTTTTAGATTGTTTGCGGGGATTTGTGGCTTTTGTTTTGCAGACCTGACCAGTTTTCAAGCAATTCTAGCAGAGTTTTGTAGTCTTCCAGAGTGTGCCTTGATTTTAACAGTTCTATGTAATGTCCATGTTAACAATTTTTTTCACAATTGAAATGGCTTAGCTGGAAGCATTTAGGGATTTTTAAAATAATCTTCTCCTGCTTTGTCAGGGTGAATAATCTTCATTTTCAAATGCTCAGACAGAATTTTGAATAGCAGCCCAACCCAAGAGAGATCACAAGTGAATAACCTTGCTGCTCTTGCTTTTACCAGTATTTTAATAATTCATTGCTGTCAATGCCAATTTGCTTGCTGCAAATCTCATGAAGCATATTTCCCCAAGCATATTGGCAATTTCCCCTTCTTAGGTCAGAGTAAGCTTGAGTCCACATAAGTTTTTTTGACACTGGCTGAAAAACAGATTGCCAAACATAAGTTGCTAAGTTCGTCAATGTTCTTACTCAGGTAACTGAGTGTAGGTGAAGTTGATCCTGTTCTTCTGAAGAACAAATAACAGAAAATAAATATAAAAGAATATCATGTATTAACTAAATTTCTATATTATGCAGTAGTAAGTATCTAATAAAAAGATCTATAGTGTTTGGTTGATAATTGAGAACTGCTTTCTGTGTGCAAATTTAAACACTTAGTCTTTATCTTTCAAAGCTTTAAATGGTGCAGAGTTTTGCTAAATCCAGTGGTGTTACGTGTTTCATTACAAGCTTGTCCAGTTGCAGGACAGGCCTTTTTGAGGGCCACCTCAGTTGGAAATATACAGCTAATGGCAACTCATTAATTTGTGTCTTTTGCATTTTCCAAACTCTGGAATGTTCTCCTTTGAGAGCTAAAATTGTTTGCAGTACATTCACGTTTTTAGAAAGGATTTAGGAAACATTACTTTAGTTGTACCTTACACATTGTCAGTATTCTCTCTCTTTCTCTCTCTCTGTATATATATACACATACACATAGAGACAACCACACATACATATAAAATCAATATTGTGTACCAATTTGAATGAAATGGAGAAAACCTATTGTGAGAGGTGACAGGTGTCATGAATAGATAGGTGAAAATGGAAAAGGAATGAATTGAGAATCATTGTCATCAGTCATTCAGTCATGTCCGATTCTCATCGACTCTATGGAGCAGCACTCTCCATGCCCATCTGTCTCACACCACATCCTTCAGCTCTGCCATGGTCATCCCAGTGTCATCTTTTATTATGTCAAGACCGCAGGTACTAAGTTGGCCCCTTCTCTTTTTTCCGCTGATCACTCCCAGCATGACTGACTTTTTAAGTGAGTTAGCTCACCTGACCTGGCCAAAGTATGATAGCCTTTGTTTGGTGATCTTGGCTCTGAGTGAATCGAGAATATAATTGATCAAATTGTATATAATGAAAGAGTAGGAAAATTAGTGAAGCATACAAAGGTGGCAAAGGGATTTTTTTTTATGTGTGAATTTTTTGAATAGCATTTTTTAAAATTGAAACTTACGTTGGATTTAAATCTTAAAATAATTACTATGATTATTAACAATTATTATACATTTGGCTTCATAAATGTATGACTACCTGGGTCAACATGTGCAAGTTTATTATGAAAGCCATCATAATGTAGGATTCACATATGTGTGATAGCAAATAGTTTACTATTTCTTATATTGTGTATTACTTCTGATATTTTACAGCTAATCATTATTTTTATAATTTCATAAGGTCAAACTGACATTGCATGATACTATTTCTGTATGTTGCTTTTGATTTGTTTCTTGGGAATAAGCTCTCCATTGTGATGGATCATCAATAAATTAACATAAAATTTTGGTGGTTGATATTGTAGAGGAATACATTTTCATTCTGATGTGTTCATGCAATATGCTAACCCATAAATTATGGCTTATAAAAACCAATGGATTAATTTGTACAACATACTAAGTTAAAATCAAACAAAGTACACTACAGACTAGCTTTTTGTGGCAAACGTTATTTTAATAATGGATCCATGCTTGTTCCTATAGGGACAAATAATAAAGATTCCTTAAAATGAGGACACTTTTCAGCCATTTACAATTATTTCTTTTGGAACCAACTTTGAAGTTGATTTCTCTATAGAGAAACTTCCTATATATATTCAATATTGTATGTCTGCTTTGGCATTATTTTACAATTTAAACTTTTATATATAAATACACTAGAGCTATTATGTCCTTAATAACCATGCCCTATCATTTTTGTGGTTATTTTTTAATCTGTAAATACAATTTGTTATGAAAAGCAATATATGTGTGAAAAGCAATATATACTGTAAGTGAAATAATATGGACAATGTAACATTATGTAGATATATAACTGGGAACAACTTCCCTCCAGACACTGGATCAATACTTAGTTGGCTAGGGGTGGAGATGTATATCTGGGTATCATCAGGATACTAATAATACGGCATCCTGTGCTCCAATAAAAAGGTAATGGAAGCAGTAGCATTCTGCAAATGTTAGGCAGAAGGAGATATGGCTAGCAAGAGTCATTTCTCTGAGATCATAGCAAGTTACCTAGTCAGATGGTAACACATTTGCAAATGAAAAAAACTTCAGAGAAGTACAATCCAGCAGGGCAAAATGGTATACTTTATAGCTTCTTTTTCCCACAAGCATCAAATTGCATTTTAAAGATAGATAGACCTGTTTAGAAGTCAGAATTCTGGGTGAGTGGTTTTGAAATAAAACAGATCTGATCAGTGCTGTAGGAAACTGCCTGCTAGGGAGAACATTATCTGATTTAGATACAAAGTTTTACTTTATTTCTTGATAAAGTGCATCACTTCTATGAATGCAACTGAAGTTTTATTTCTGCTCAGCCTTTTCTACTTTTCAGTATTTTTTCTAATCAATGCCTATAAAAGTTGGAAGATGGAAAGCCTTCTAACATCTGAGAGGGAAGAAGTGGATATTCTTAGGTGCTTTTCCAAGATCATCATTACAATAATGTAGAAACTGGGCAATTTGTTTTGTATTGTGTATATGAATTTTTGAACATGATATTATATAGAGAAGATTTTTCAGGGTCCTGGTGGACAAGCCCAGATGTTCTTCACATATGCAGACACCATTTTTATATTTTTAAATATTCAAAATATATACATTAAACACTTAGAAGAGATATAATAAGGAATAAAGTTGTACTAGCGCCATGAATCAAATGTTGTGTCATATTGCTTAAGATTCATTATTTTTACTGATGCTTTATCAAATACTTACCTAGCACACAAGTGCTGTTTCTATATGCTAAATCTCCACACATAGTCTTAATCCATGATTTAAGATTATGTGAAACTCATACTTCTAAAGGATAACCTGCGTAAACTTATCTTCTCATATTTTTAGCTGTGTTTCTTTACATGAGGAATATAGATACATCTTAACATACCGTGAACATCTGTTAATTATGGATAAGCAGGAAACATGGATGAATTTGGTCCCAACTCTATAAATGTACCATTCTACGTATTTCAATTTGACGATATAAATCAACTTTTAATTTTTAAAAAAAGCTATTTTTATAAATAGTCCCAGGAAAGCTTGTTGAGGATATTGCCTTAAAATGAATATGAAGTACTCTGAAACCAGAATTAATAAACTCACATAATATCTTATGGCATAATACTTCCTTTCTTTCCCACATCATTATTATTTTATCAGATTCAGTAATGCTATATATTTAGGTTTTTCCCCTAAAGCATATGTCTTCTCTAAAACCTCTAAGCAACTGATATCACCGTAGCTGAGATTCTAAATGCTTAAATAATTAAATGCGTATACTGAGATGGAGGAATTCAGTGGTTGAATTCACATATTGAATCCCCAGTTTTCTAATCAAGATAAAAATGGAATGCATTCTACATAAACTTTGTTTATAAAGATTCCAAAATATAAAAAATTGTTAAAAGGCCAATCACTGTTTAAATAGTTTTTTTAGAAGAGTAAAACAAAAGTATCTAGCATCAATTCATGCTAGTTCTAGAGGAAGAAATACCATCTTTCTATAAAAATATCAAAAACAAAGTGATTATTCTGGAAGTATATGTGCTCAATTTATTTTCTTTTTTTCTTTCCCCCATGGTATATGGGATGCAGATGCACATGCCACAAGACTAGAAACGAGAAATTCTGTCAAAAAAAAATCCCACAGTATCACCGGTTTTAAAAATTCACAGAGCCAAAATTAATCTCAACAAAATATAACCAAATTGCAATGGTACATCATGTATAGCATTCACTATTAGATGTGCAGTGTTTCACACATATTGAGTTGATAATAGCAAACTTGTGAAAATCATATATATCTGTATATCAGATGGGCTCTCAAAGTCAAAACTCGTTATCATATTTGTATAGGATCCCATCTCACATGAAAGACACTGAATGGCATGTAGAACTTAAATTCTGATAAGGATATTTATATAACAAATTTCTATGGCTGCCCATCTTACTCAACATGACTGGCAGGTATACAACCATAATTAAAATCATGTTACAACTGTTAAAAACTTTAAAAAAGAAAATAAAGATTTCAAGAGAACATCCATCTAAACCCAATATAAGTTTCATGCAGGGTTCCCATGGGATCCCCAAGGTTCCTTTTTTCAGGATTTTTGTAACTGTTAACAGCATTGCAATCTGTAGTTTGGACGCATTAGATGAGTTACTGTTTTCATTAAAGTAATTGATGGCTATCTATGTGTGATTTGCATTGGCATTCTAGCAGAGGGAAAAAGAAATTTCATTTGTTAAATGGATTACTTTGGTACCTCTCTTATTCCTACCACTATAATCAAAGTCCAGTTTGGTTTTGTTAATCTAATCATACAATTAGTGAGATAAATGGAATTGAAACTGAATTATTTATTCAAGACCAACTAATGAATTTCTGAAGAAGTTGAAATATGAACCAGGAACATTCTGATTCTTCTTTGCTCTGAAATTATATTTTTCAGGACTGGTTTTTAGAATGGAGATGAACTTTGTTGCCATTCAGATGTAACAACAACAACTTCATTTTCTTTACAAACTCAAAGTGACATCCTCATTTACAATAATTCCATGAAATAGGTTGGGCTGAAAGATAGTGAAAAAAACAACATTATTTAGAGTGCACCTGGTCAAATCGGAACTTCAGTCTTGGCAATACCTTAATTGCTTCACTGATGGATTGATACTATCAGAAGCTGTCTATCTTATGAACAAATAATAGATTTGACAAAGCCAGTTTGATGTAGTTGTTAAAGTGGCCTAGAAATCAGGAGAGTGAATTCTAGTTCTGTGTTAGGCAAGTAAGCTAGCTGGGTGACTTTGGGCCAGTTACTTTCTCATAGCCCAACTAACCTCACAGGGTTGTTGTGGTGGTGAAATGGGAAGAAGAAGGAGTATTATGATGGTTTGCTGCTTTGAGGTAGCTATAAAAGTGATAAATGCAGGATAAAAATACAATAAGTAAAACAAGGGGAAGTACTAATGATAGATAATGAGAAGAGAAACCAACAAAATATATTCTTTCATTTTGATGTTACTTATGGATGCTCAGTTTATACATTAAATTAAAATATTTAACTCTATTCCCTTTTTTTTAAAAAAATACCATATCATAATTTGGAAAAAGTAGCCCAATGGATCTCTATTGCTGCATATTTCTGTGTAAAAAAATTGCTAGCGACTTTGTAGTCCAATTTTTCCCTTTGAGCAGCTGCTAGTTTTATGTGACAAATCAGAGCTAAAATATTTGTTGGGTGCAATTAACATTGTTGATGCCATGGATCAATGGCATCCATGCCATTGGATAGGTATAGGTTTTCTGACCATAGCTGAGAAGTTTGGGTTCCCACAAGGACAACTGTACAATCCTAGAATAGAAAACTGATTGGTTGAATGTTAGATGCTGCTGACATTATTAGATATTCATAGTCTTTTTAGATTCTTTAGTATATACGGTAAATACCGTACATTTTGAAGATGATTCTGATAGCCAAATTTCAGTGAACAGAACAGCACATTAATTTCAATGGGATTCATATAGAAAGATTTCCTAGCATAGAATCATAAAATAGTAGAGTTTGAAGGGTCCATTGGGCTATCAAGTCCAAACACTTGCTCAATGCAGGAATCAAATCAAAATATACTGTCTAGCCTCTTCTTGAACATGTCCAGTGAAGAGGACTTAACTCTTTTTCTGGTTAGTTGGTTCCATTGTCAAACTAATGTTAGAGAGTTTCACAGAATGTTCAATCAGAATTTCTCTTCCTGAAACTTAAATCCATTACTCTTCATGATCCACTGTGAAATATGAGACAACTGATCTATTATGTGACATACTATTGGGTAACTGTAGAATGCTATCATATTCTCCCTTAGCCATTTCTTCTCAAAGTACAACATTTTGAATTCTTAAGTTCCTCCAAGTTTTGGGTTCTGGTTCCCTGATCATCTTGATTGCCCTTTTCTGAATTGTCCATTTGTGTGAATCCTTTTTCATGTGTGATGGCAAGAATTAGATACAGTATTCAAAGTTTTATCAACACATCTGGAACCTGGAACTACCAAGGTTAGAAACAAGAAGACAAGGCAGTAGTGTCCCCTGGTGTGTGTGTGTGTGTGTGTTTGTGTGCGTGTGTGTGTGTGTGTATAAAAAGGTAAGATGCTGGAAGTGGAATTAACAGGGCAAATGTGAGATATATTCATCTTTCTCGTATTTTACATAACCAGATTTATATCAAACAAAAATACAACTTGTCCTCATTTATGTACTTAGGAAAATATGTGTCCCTATTGATCCACTTAGAGCCAGCTAGGTGTAGTGGTTAAGATATAGGTTAAAAACCAGGAGGCTGTGAGTCTAGTCCTGCCGTACGTACAAAGCCAGGTTGATGACCTTAGAGCAGTCACTCTCAGCGGTAAACCACTTCTGAAATCTTGCCAAGAAACTGCAGGAACTGCAAGGAGTATTCAGGTAGTTGCCAGATGTCAACAATGACTAGAAGGAGAAGAAAAAAAATCACTCCCTAAACTTGTCTGTCTATCATCTATTTATCTTATCTTTAGCGCAAGCAGTGCCAACCTCAATCTTCATCCGCTTCTGGGGCAATAGCTGTCTTCTACAAATAATTTCAAAGCACCAAGAATAGTTGGAAGGATTTCTTCCCCAAAACTCAGTGTTTAAAGGAACTCTTGGATTCTGCCATCTCATGATTTATTCAAGACTATGAAACTTCAAGTAACTAAATATATGAACATTAGAATAATTCTTCTGGAGTAAGCTAAGGCCCAACTTCATCCATTATTTTTTTTACAATAGCCAACTATGTGCCTCTGGATGTTTAACTTTAGTTCTGTAACTGGTATTTCAAAGCATGATTCAGAACTAATAGTCCTTGCTAGGACTGTATTCTATGAATTTATCTAATCCATTTTAGAGCATCCAATGTAATCCCTGATTCCAGTGCTTTGAGAGAGGGATAGAAATTTCTCCCTGTTCAATTTCTGTTAGCCTTGTGAGGTAGTCCAGAAATGAAGCATGTCAAGATGAACTATTTCTACTTTATTGTAAGGTTCCATTAACAGAATCTTGCAAGTCTGAAAGTATATTTCTTCCCCATTGCTTTCACAAGCCAAGAAGCTAGTGATGGTTCCTCCTGAGATGTTTGCCATGCCCACATTCTTGCTGTGGGATAAGCTGCCTCTTATTTGACTATTGTCCTGACTGTGGTTCTTCCACCATTACTCATAGCCATTCTCATATACCATTACACTTTCTCCATGTCATGCTTGATTTTAAATCCTTTGATGATGTCCCTGCTGACTTGCCTTTTTTTAAAGCTAAAGTTTACCAAACATTTTCTCATAAGGAAAGTGGGGCCTTTGTTTGAAGTACTAGTAAGAAGAATCGAAGTTGCCATCAGTTATGGCTTTTGGGGAAAGGGGAAGGATGCATCTGTATGCTGAATGAAGTTTGAAGGCATTCCTTCTTGTTATAAGAAATGTGAATTGGATATGCACTAGCTGGCAAATTATGCAGCTGAATAGATGTATTAACAGAGCACTTAACAGTAATAAATTGTAGCTTCACTGTCACTACTGCATAGATAACTGAGAGAAGGTTGGGCTTCTCTAAGTAAGGCTACATCTTTTCAGCCTAAGTTACTGAAAACTTTCCGAGCCACTGCAACTTCCTGAGTTTGCAGTCTTTTTTTTTTAGCAACTGTTGGCCTGGGATAAAAAATTGGAGTGACCATCTTTTTTTTCTTATGCTTACACTTAGGTTTGCTTTTATAGTTAGTTCTTGTGCCCAGAATCTTAAGATTCTAAAAGTGCACCAATGAATGAATGTTGGCGACTCAGACTGTAAGGATTCTAACATTGTTTTAAATGCTGGCATAGGGGGAATTTCTTTTGAAAGCTATCATTGAAAGGTAGCATCATGAAATACATTGTAAAAATGGATTTATGTGTATATGTGCCCAGCCAGCCAGTGACTATAACATTATTTTACATGTGCGAAGAAAAGATGTTGTGATAAATGGCATGTGTCTCAATGGATTCCATTGTGTCCTTCCCCATTGGTCCCTCTCCTTGGTTGAGAGATCCTGAATGTTACCCTCAGGATCCAGCCAAACTATACTTTTGATTTTTAACATAAATAAGTTTCCATGATCCTTTGTCAATCAAAATAACTTATTAGTGATTGTGACTGTTAAATAATTTCCTTAGAATATTTCATTTTATTCCTGTATAATAATACTGCAAAAGCCCCGAAGTCTAATTAAAAAAAATATGTCAACAAATGTCTTAATTATTGGTATAGTGATTTTTTTTCTTTTTCTTAGCTGGAGAGTGCAAATTTGTAGTGGTGCTATAATGTAATTGATGCAACAATTACCTCACCTGTGTGTGCTCATTTGATTATAAGATTTTAAAATCTACGGTATTTGTGTGCATGTGTGTAATGGGTGATCCTGCTTTTCTTTTTTTTAAACAGTCCTCCTGCAGATATTCCTGAGACAGCTGCATATATAAGCTATGCCAAGTGAATTTATTTTAATAACAAAAAATCATTTTTAATTAGAGTGTCCTGCAAGTTGCTCTGATTCACTGCAGTGGCTAAGTTCTCACTTTGAGTAAGCAAAGAAATCTGTATTGGTTTGCTTCTCATATAACAACAAACCATAAAACAGTTCATACTGACTCAAAACCAAATTAACCATATTATGGCTGATTGTGACATGTGAAGCAAGCAACTGAGATTTACCACTGAGATGTCAGTTATGCAGTTCCCAAAGTTATTTCCTTTTGCTGTCTACATTCTTCTTTTCACCTGTCCTTTCTGCTAAATAGTTTTTGTACCAGCTGTTGTCTGAGTCTCAACAATTTCTGCGAATGTAGAAAGCTTGCTGATTGCATTGATTAACTTGTTTCGTTTATAGTATGGAAAGGAGACAACTGGTTAGCAGTACTTATTTCCACCTTGGCTGTTTAGTGTAATTAGTTATAGTGGATATAGTCCAAGAATTCATGTATCAATAATGATCCAAGAATCATTAGCACCTTTTATTTGCAGAACAAATAAAAGTAGCAGTATGAAATTTTCATGTAGTCAGAGCTTTTAAACCCGTGTACCTGTAAGACAGACTATACAAAACCCTAGCCTGGACTGGAATCAACAGGGATAAACGAATATCTCTTAATTTCCTACCTAAGATGCTGATCCATAGTGGGTCCCTTGCCCTTATGTTTCAGTGTAAGCAGACCACCAAGGGGAAACTATCCCCCATTTCTTGCAGTAGCCATAGGAGGCAGAGGTGTTTATTTCTGTTTGTAATATGGTGTGTGTACATGTGTTTTCCTGTTCTGTCTATATATTGCACCTGCATGTAGGTTTCTGTTCTGGGTATGTGTACGTACTGTATGTTTTCTGCTTGTGCACATTTCTACTCTCACAAGCTGTGTCTGCATGTGTTTGACAACAGGTCTGTGCTTTTTCTTCAGGATCTAATTAAGGCGTTGGTATACATACTTTTTTTCTGTGTACAGGTAGTCCTCGACTTTCAACAGTTCATTTAGTGATCATTCAAAGTTACGGCACTGAAAAAGTGACTTATGATCATTTTTCACACTTACGACCTTTGTAGCATCCCCATGATCATGTGATCAAAATTCAGATGCTTGGCAACTGGTTCATTCTTATGACTGTTGCATGTGATCCCCTTTTGCAAACTTTGGACAAGCAAAATCAATGGGGAAGCCAGATTCAATTAACAATCATGTTACTAACTTATTAACTGCAGTGATTCATTTAACAACTGTGGCAGGAAAGGTCATAAAATGGGACAAAACTCACTGAACAAATGTCTCACTAATACAACAGAATTTTGGGCTCAGTTGTGGTTGTAAGTCGAGGACTACCTGTATTCATTTCCTTTTTTGTTGTTAGTTTTTTTTGTTATACATTTTATTAGATTATAGACTAAAATACAAAATACAAAGCAAATAGTAGGGCACAATAGGGAGGGAAAAGGGAAAGTAAAGTGAGGGGGACAAGGGAAAAAGAAAAAAAAGACATTTTAATGTTAATGCTTCATTCTACTGCAATGGAGGAAGTTGGAAGTCAATGTCTGTATTCATTTCCATAATGTGTGCATTTCTGCTCTCCCTCATGTTGTGCCTATAAGGAACGGCTGCTGGAATTGGGTATGTCTAGTTTAATGAAGAGAAGGATGAGGGGGGACATGATAGCAGTGTTCCAATATCTCAGGGGCTGCCACAAAGAAGAGGGAGTCAAGCTATTTTCCAAGGCGCCTGAAGGCAGGACAAGAAGCAACGGGTGGAAACTAAGCAAGGAGAGAAGCAACCTAGAACTAAAGAGAAACTTCCTGACAGTTAGAACAATTAACCAGTGGAACAACCTGCCTCCAGAAGTGGTGAATGCTCCAACACTGGAAGTTTTTAAGAAGAGACTGGACAGCCATTTGTCCGAAATGGTATAGGGTTTCCTGCCTGAGCAGGGGGTTGGACTAGATGACCTCTAAGGTCCCTTCCAACTTTACTATTATTATTATTATTATTGTTATTATTATTATTATTATTATTATTATTATTATTATTATTATTATTATTATTATTATATATAAATGTGTACATTGAAAAGCACTTAGTGTTAATGGGCTACACGTGGAAAGCATGTGGAGTGCAGCTTCTAACATTCCTGGAAAAATTGTTGTAGGCTCCCCATATTTATAACGTTAGGGGTACTGAAGCACAGTTATTGGTACTCTGTGTTTTGCACCATGGAATAGCCTCTCTCCGAAAATATGGCTGCAATCTGGTCTTCTTTCTGTCAGTTTTTAGAAACTCAATTATTTTGGAGACCTTTTGGAAGATGAAATTATGCCATTGGTTTTTAGAAGAGATTTGGTTATAGTTTTTATTACTTCTATAATATATGTTGGATGTTTAATTGTGAACTGCCAAGATTGTCTGATTGCGACACAGACCAAGCCAAACCAAATCAGTACATCTATTTTTATCTCTTATTAGCAGCTCTGTCCTGTGTCTAATGATTGTGATCAAATAGAGCAGTCAGCAGGCATAAAAAAAATAAAATACATAAATCAAAAGGCATAAGAACTACAGTTTGTGGTTACTTCTCTTAACATCTAAAATATTTCTTAGTTTCATATCCAAAACCTCTCATCTTTAAACAAGAGTGACTTTTATCCTGCACTGTGTTTTGACTACATTATGCCTGTTTTCATCAGACAAAATTTAATCTCGGAGCAAGATAATTGTCAACCACTATGAAGCCTTCTCTTGTCCTAAACTAGATGAGAAATCTTTTCTGGAAGAAATGAGTGGGAAGAACACCTTCCATTGTTGAAGGCAATTGGTTCCAACTGTCAGACTGACAACAAGTCAGTGTGGGAAAAGAGGGGGGTAGAAGTTGCTATATATAAATTAGTGATAAACACTGGTCTTGACAGTCTAAGAAAATTCACCGCTGTAAGCCAGCAAACCGCAGGTCTCTTTTTCTGCACTTCTGATGAACTGATTGCAAGTAGTAGAAAGTCACCATCAAATGTGATTGTTGGTTCCATGTCTCAGAGAAGAGACAGCTCTTAGTAAAATGATAACATATTAGCACTGTGAGGGTCTTCATAGTTTCATGTGCTTATAACATATCATTCATTTACATACTAT
The DNA here is from genome assembly GCF_001527695.2 of Protobothrops mucrosquamatus. Classification (NCBI taxonomy): domain Eukaryota; kingdom Metazoa; phylum Chordata; class Lepidosauria; order Squamata; family Viperidae; genus Protobothrops; species Protobothrops mucrosquamatus. The sequence goes on along the minus strand of NW_015386740.1, from coordinate 569,703 downwards.
AAGTGACAAGGAATCCCTAATGTCAAGGAAATGATGTGTAATGTAATTTATCATTACACTTGTACAATCTAGTTCTGAGTGATATTGCAGGGATTTTAGCACTAATCAGGATGCATAAATTATGATCATTTGTAGATTTTTCTGTGAAATATTCACTGTGGCCAGGCTTAGAATAACCTGAATGTTTACAATTGCATTGAATTAACAATTGCACTATGCTCCTATAGAGGAGGAGGAGCAGAACCTGGGGATGGAATTAAATGAGAGTTCAGCTTAGAATCCCTAGGTAGCCACAAGTCCAGGCCACCTTGAATTCCGTAACTCCAAGCTATGCTAATTGTAATTGAGAAGATACTTATGCATAAGCTTTTTAGTGATAAATCAATTTAATTAGACCTTCACATGTGGACTTGGTCTTTCATTCCCAACAGCTCCTTTTATTAGTAGATCTTGCAGATCTTTTGCATTTCTGGCTATAGAATGGTGTCAGCATAGCACAAATTATTGATGTATCTTTCTACAATTATAACACCATGTTTATTTTTTTCAGTCAGTTTCCCTTAATATACTGTATATTCATCATGGAATATATTTACCAACCTGGAGCTAGTCAGTTTCACCATGTCCTCTTTACTGTCGCTTCCTGACATATATAGTGAGGAAATATAAATATAAATATAAACAATAAGATGTTATGGGATTATCCTATTAAATAGTCTATTTAATTATATGTTATTTATCTGATGATGCTTATTTGTATAGTTTGCATTTATATTGCTTGGACAAGATAGTGGCAATAAGCAGGGTTTTTTTTGCAGTGGAATCTGTAATAAGTGATTGTTCCAGTAATTCCAGATTTCTCCATTTTTCCAACTTTTCATTCCAATTGCACATCATTGCACCTCTTGTCATCTGCTGTAGCTTCCTTGTTTATGCATTATGTCAACGGCCCCAACTTTTTGGGCACCAGGAACCGGTTCCGTGAAACGAAGTTTTTCCGGGGGGGGGGCATGATTTTGTATGCTGCCTGCATCCCACAGATGGGGCTTTGCTTGTTTGTGTGGCACAGTTTCTGGCATGCTGTGGACCAATGCCAGTCCACATATGGGGGTTGGGGACCCCTGCATAATATAAAAGACTCCTGTCTTTTTGTGGATTATTTGCATACTTAGCAATGTCCTATTTCAGTATAATTTCTGCTTTTTTCATATAAACTCATGCCTTGATATATATCATATAATCTAAATTAAAATAGGCCCTTCCAATCTACTGAAATTCATTTATTTTAGCAACATCCAATATTGTAGATTTCATTTTTTCTTCAGAAATATCAAGTTTTCTTTGATTCATGCTAATCCCATTTTATATTCTGATTGTGTGTCCTTGTAAAGTAAGGTCTTACTTTTTCAATATTGGAGATCTCAGTGAGCAGATTTATTTGTGGATTCATCATTCCTAGATGTAATTTCTTCACCTAAGCTCTCATACAATCCATTCATCTGTCATACCAGCAGGCAAATTATGTTCTTTTGGCTGTCTCGTTTCATGGATCAAACCTCATGCCGATCAGTCTGCTTGGCATTCTAGTGTTGTATCAGTTGCTATCCAGCATCAGTTTAATCATGTTAAGCCTGTAAATTTGCCTTTCTCGCAATCAAGAGAGCACCAGTATTCAGCATTTGCCAGAATATGGCTAATCATTTTTGGCTGCAGTGCAAAATACATTCATGAATGGGTTCTTAATTTTAAATGTTGCAAAGTGTCTTTGAATGAGCTCTAATAACAGAACCCACAAAATTCAAAGACCCGTTAAAGTGATATTCTGGCAGTCTGGCTTTGCTTTAGTGAAAGAGCTGACAAAATTTGTGATAGGAGGCACTCTGCTATTATGAGTCCCTTGGTGAACAGAATTCTGCAAGGATTTTGCTGAGTGCTATCAGCCACACTTGGTTGACTTTTCCCCACTCTATGCACTTAACTGCAGTTGGATCTTCCCTTTAATGATGGAAGGAGAAAATGGCAATCTATGAAAATCGTCACTGCTGACATTCTGTTTGCAGCATCAATATTCTATTGCACTTCCTGTGAAATAGATTCTAAATATCAATAGCAATGTTTCGTTATCCCAATAGTGAAAATTAATTGGTAATGTACATATCTTCCGTTTCTTCTTTGAATCTCTCAAAGCTTTCAGTTGTTCACTCTGGCAAAACAAAATGCTTTTCACATGCTTTTCTACCAGAACATTCTTCTTCTAAGAAAGTTTTAATATACTAATTTTTTAAAACTTTAAATTCAGTGAAATAAATTTAAGAATTGTGACAGTCTGATAAAAAGCTAAGGAGTGATTTTCTTCGTAAAATACAGCAGTAATTTGCCTCTTTTTGGAGATTTTTTTTCAACTTTATCTTACCACCACAGGATTTCACATAGTGGTTTATTTTCTGAATACTAACCTGGACCAATCTGGTATCATTATTGTTTTGTTTTGTTTTTTGAGATCAACCAAGTCAATAAGTGCTATCACGTGTATGTAATTAAATTGAAATATTTTGACCTCTTCTGCAACTATGGATCTGATCTAGTCCATTTTCATACTTGAGCTTTCTTTTGCCACTTTACTCTTTACACTAAATTTGATTTGATATTCTCTTTTTGAAGAGTTACTGTGCTTATTTTCTAATGTTTGATTGGTTTGGAACAAAAACAATGCCCAAGAAGGAATTAAGTTCCAATAAAAGAGAATATATGTAGTTCAGTGTTGAACTGGGAGTCCTTGGTGCTCTTGACTTGGCTATTTGCTTGCAGATATTTTGTTATGCAAATAGGTAACATCAACAGTGGAAGTGAGTGTGGGGTTTGTCCCCTCTTTATACATAATAGTTTGCATTGCCAGTTTGGGTGGGTGAGTGGTTTTCTCCTTGGCAGTTCCTTGATTAAGGTATTGTTTTCTGCTTCATTGTTTGCCTTGTGTTAATCTCTGCTTATCTGGGCTGCTGGAGAGGATATATTCAGTCTGGAGTTTGATCCTGACAAGCCCAAGGTTGACTCAACCTTCCATCCTTACGAAGTCGGTAAAATGAGGATCCAGATTGTTGGGGGCAATATGCTGACATTGTAAATTGTTCAGAGAATGCTGTAAAGCACTGGAGCAGTGTATAAATCTAAGTGCTATTGCTATTTGTTTCCTTCTTAGCTTTTTATTGTTTCTTTTAAATGTTGTATATATGTATATATACGTATGTTCTATTGATGGCTATGTCTGAATGCCAAGCTTCCAGGAATTCCCTGGCATTTTTGGATTTAGATTGGTCTAATATGCTGACAGTTTCCCAGCTGAAACTATGGCTGAGTTTGTCCATGTGAGATTGAGTTTTCATCATGTATTCTGACTGTTAATTGGTGATCATGGATGTATTTTGCTAGTCTTCTGCCTGTCTGTCCTACATATTGTCCATCAAAGACTCCTCAATATATAAGCATAAGTGAAATATGTCACTTATTCATGACGTTTTCTATACATTCTACTGCTTTTCTAATAGACAAGATGTGTTAGATTACAGTGTTTCTCAACCTTGACAATTTTAAGGCATGTGGACTTCAACTCCCAGAATTCCACAGCCAGCATTGCTGGCTGTGGAATTCTGGGAGTTGAAGTCCACATGCCTTAAAATTGTCAAGGTTGAGAAACACTGTGTTAGAATGTGACCTACAGAATCAGGAACAAAACGTTTGTTACATATTGTTACATGGTTAATCGGTGCAAAATACCAAAATAATATCACACAAACAGGTGAACAATTGTACTGTTGCCACTAAATTGTTTAGAAATAATTCAAGTTTTTTATTTAATACACTTGCCAGTTTACTTAACAGACTTTATTTAGTTAACAGACTTACCAGTTTTGTTACAATTTTGTCTTGATGTGAAATCAGCAAGTGAAGGACTATTAATGATAATTTTTTCTCTTTCTTCCTGAGCTGTGAAATACATTCCCTCAGGTGATTGTTTTTGAGTTACCTTCCCTAATTGACTCATCAATGATTACATAATATTCCTTGTTTTTAACATTTGTTTGAAGTTTGTGTGTTATAAAGCTAAATAAGGCAGTTGTTTAAAATATTTTTAGCCTCATTGTATGTTTGGCAACATACACCATTACCATTAAGCCATTAAGCTACTACTAAACTCATTATATTTGTTAAAAAGTGACAAAAATATTAGTTCAGACTAATCGTTAAGAAATAAACTGTGGTCACTGTGGTCATATAAATACACATACATTTTGCATTTCATTAAACCAACTATATATAAGATTAGCTTTTAATCAGCAATATTTAAAAGACATATGGATAATCTTGTTTAAACTGAGTGTTGGTGAGTAGCCTTTCAAGAACCAAAGAATGATTGTAGATTTCTTCCAAATAATCCATGTTTTAGTCTTACAAAGGAAATTTTGGATAACATTGAATTCCTGGTTTTTTTCTTGGTAACATCAAGGCTTTATGAAGAATAGAAGCTCTTAGAAGAAACTATAGTTTAGATGCTTATACAGTTATCAGAATTGCCAGTCAGTATTGCTGAAGTTACACTAAAAACATCTGGATGGGTAATAGCTTAGAGAAACTATTATATTCTTGTAAATATGCAGAAATCTGAAAAAAATCTTCCTTAGAGATGAGCCTAAATGAGAGTCTGTCAGTCAAAACTGTAACATTGTGACACACACATATTATAATCATGAACTGAGATGTTTTATTCAAACAATTCCTAATTATTCTAGAATATTGAAAACTGATGGCAGTAAGACTGAAATATTCCCTTGGCACAGGAGAACATATACTACTGTAATATTACTAAAAGTCATCTGGGTTGTTCATGCATTTTTTTAAAAAAGTCAGGAACAACTCGAAGCCACTGATAACATGCACAGACTTTCACTAATACTAATGTACTGTATATTAAATTTGAATACTGAATCTCAAAAGAGCAACATAATGAAATTTCATGTGCGACATCCAATCTGTTCTGGACCAGAAATGGAAACTAAAAACTCAAACTAAAATCCATCTCAGAAATATATTTCTATATTATATCAGTTCCTTAGGCTTTTAAAGTGGATCTGATATTAAAGGTGATCTTTAAAACACTTTTTTTTGGCATTCATTGTTCAGCATGTATTATATGCATTAGTCTTGTTTGAGAAATGTAAAAATTTTTTTAATAAAAAGTGCTTACTTGAATCTAATGAATTTTGTTTTTCCCACATGTGAAGAGATTTTAATCTGCTGTACTGTTCAGGGTTTATCCATTTCCTTCCTGCAGATGAATAATAAATGAGTTATGGCTTGATGGTTAATGGTTCAAGATGAAATCAGGAGCTCACTGTAACATGGATAATATTCATTTGCCATCTCCATGGAAACAGCTACTTGTCAAGATGCTCTGGTTTAATGTTTTAGCAAGAAAATAACTATTTGCTGAGTCTTCCATCTCTGTAAAAAGAAGAGACTTAGGCAATACACGTTATAGATTAATCTGTAAAATATATGACAAATATTACCCTGTCAATGTGATATTGACTTGAAAGTTTCAGAAAAGGCTAAGACTTTACTTTTAAAGCAAATCTGAACTTTGATTGCAAAGGACAAGCTCAATTTCTCAAAACCAATTTTGCTAAATTAACTTTTTTTAAAAAGTGAATAGAATAGAATAGAATAGAATAAAATAGAATAGAATAGAATAGAATAGAATAGAATAGAATAGAATGGAGCTGGAAGGGACCTTGGGGGTCTTCTAGTCCAGCCCCCTGCTCAGGCAGAAGAACCTATACCATCTCAGACAAGTGACTGTCTAGCCTCTTCTTAAAAATCTCCAGTGATGGAGTGTCCATGATTTCTGGAGGCAAGCTGTTCCACTGGTTAATTGTCTTCACTGTCAGGAAGTTTCTCCTTAATTCCAGGTTGCTTCGCTCTTTGATCAGTTTCCAACCATTGTTTCTCGTCCTGCCCTCTAGTGCTTTGGAGAATAATTTGACCCTCTCTTCTTTGTGGTAGCCCCTCAAATACTGGAACCCTGCTATCATGTCTCTCCCCCTCCTGTTTCTTTTGAACAATTTGTATCCATCTATCAGTCCATTCCATTCATGGGTTTCGTCCCACCAGGTTTCTGTAATACCAACTATGTCATACCTACCCTCATGTACTATTGCTTCTAGTTCGCCCTGTTTGTTCCCCAAGTTTGAGACTTTTATGCCTATCCATGGGTATGTTTCCTGCATCTCCTGATTCTTGTTTGAGTTTTTCTTTTTTCTTATCATTGCCTACCTCATTGTTTGATTTGTTTTCTTGGGATTTATGATTGGTTTTGGGTTCAAGAGATTCTAAAGATTGGTCACCCTTCCCCCTCAATTTTAGTTTAAAGCCCTCCTGATGAGTCTTTTTCCGAATACATTTCCCCCTGTTTTTGTGAGATGCAGCCCATCCCTTGCCAAAAGCCCTTCGTGTAGGAAATGCAGTCCATGATCCAGGAAACCAAATTTTTGATGATGATGATGGTGGTGGTGGTGGTGGTGGTGGTAATGGATCAAATGGGATTTGCATATTGCTAATGGAAGGTAGATTGGTAGCTGGTTCATGAAAATGTATTCCAACCTATCAAAGGCTTCTAATCAACCCCAGAAAGTAACAAGTGAGGTTAATTTAGCAGAATTTGGCATGCTGTATTTAACAACTTTATAATGATTCAGGTAAACCAATAGAAAGAATATTAACTACAAATCTGAGATTACACCAAAATTCATACCTTTGTATTTGGTACAAAGTGGTACAAATCCAGTAGATGTAAATTTGGCTTCTGTTTAGCCAGTAACATGTTTACACAGCCCAAGGATATGGATTGGATTCTTGGAGAAAAGATATTATTGTCCCACACATATGTTTGACCCTTGCCCTTCCTTATTTATATATGTGGTAAATGAATAAGAATTGTAGTGAAATCAGTTTTGCAAAAAAAGAAAAAAGACTATCAAACATATGACAAAGATAATGAGACCTTTTAATGAAAACATTCCTTAATTCTCACTAAGGCTTCTTTTCAATATATTTTATCAATGGGTGCTAGCATATCAGCTCCATAGGTTTCTGGCGGAAATTACTTATTTGATCCATTTCAGTTGGTTTTAAATCTAGAACTTTGTTTGGTTGTCATAATGGAGAGTCTATACTGGTGGTTAAGAGAAAATAGGCGATTGTTGTTTCTCCTGAAATTCTCTCTGATTTTCAGGACTGTTGAACATGATATAATTTTGGGATGTCTGGCAGAATGGAAGCTGAGAGAAGAGAAGCTAAGGGGGAGATAGAATTAAATAAGAAAACTAATTCTATAGTGTATTAGCTTACAATACTATATTCTTCATAAGATTGTGCTTACTTATTCCCCCTATGTTAAAAATGTACCATGTGCTTTGTATTATCACTAAAATGCATTATCACTTCATGTTTGATAAAATAAAGTTGGAGTCTCACATTAATAAACAATATTTGGAAAAAGTTTGAAGTAATATGATTAAAAGCACAAGTGTAATTATTGTTTTCTATAATGGCCTGTGGTTTCTACTTGCCTTTTTAAATTAATTGTTAAATTAGTTAAGGCAAGTAAAAAACCGGAAGTGTGCAGTGTGTGTGTGTGTGTGTGTGTGTGTGTGTGTGTGTGCACGCTTGAAGATCACACTGTACAAATAACATCTCTGTGTTGAAATTATTAAAAGCAACTGCTTATTTTTTGGCTAGCTGCACTGCGATACTCCCTCCCCCCCTTAATTCTATATATTGAAAACAAAATCAGTGTAGCTGAAACAGTTTACAGTAGTGAATATTTGCAGATATTCCAGAATCAATTATTTTTAAAGACATATGCTATTGAAAAATTCTCCCCCCTCTCTTTTTTCGCTAAACAATGTGGTATATAGAACTATTAACATTTTTGGAATTTTTTTTTATTTTTATATAAATATTTTAACAAATATTTTAACAAATATTTTAACAAATATTTTAATCAAGGGCCCCCCTATTTAGAAGGCATTCAACTTGAGAGATGTATACTGTATACTCCGTTTACATATATGCTGCTTACATATAGTCCGCTAATAAGTGGTGGATTTCTTTTAGTTTGCAGTGCCACCTTGTGGGAAAGTAAAATATTACAAAGGCAAAAATAGCCTTTAATAACTAAAAAATAATAGCTAAGAAGAAAAATAATGCAGTCAAATAGTATAATAATAGAAGGACAAGTATTAGAAATATAGTTTAATATATTTGAAAATACTATTATGGCTATGATGAGGCAGAGTATAAGAAAATATATTGACAAAGCCTGAAGAGTGAAATATACTGAAATCTGGAAGAGACCAAAGAAGGAATAAAACAGTAATCTAGACAAAAATTAAAAATAAAATAAAATATAGGAAATATAAAATTATAAAAAATAATCGGCACTTGACTAATGAAGTGCTATAAAATAGTATAGAAATATTGAATGACAAGTTCAGAATTAAAGGAAAGGAATTATATAAACATAAATATTCTGTTGACAGAATGATACTTAAATCCTTTACCTAGGAGACTTTAAACATTTTGTAGGAATTCTAACTTCTGGCCCTTTTATAAACTTAATTATTTTTTGCATACCATATTAGGTATGTAATATGCCAGAATTAATTTTACTCTACTAACTGCTCAAGGGTTTCCAGAACTGAAATAGAATTAGGACTAAAGATATGATCATACCATTTGTAAATAACAAATTACTAAATAATTATACAGCTAAATATATTTTACATGTACATATACATACACATGTACAAAATTAATTTATATGAATTCCCATATAGAAAATTAGCTATAATTATGATTCACAGCAATGGAGTGGCTATACTATCTTTTAATAAGATTTGTTCATCTGAAAGGGTGCTTCAGGACTCCTGATTTTGAAAGTTTTTGGGAACATCTCATCATAAAATGTTAGTGGTTCACAAAATAGCTAGTAAAATATTTATTTACCAAAAAGCAAGTTGGTGAAGTTCCCCATGTTGTCATACCATAACATTAATTTCTGAATTTTTCACTGGAAATTTTCAGGCAAAATATGTACTTATCAAACAGAGGTTTATTTGTGCATTTTAAAAAATGTTTAATAATAAGGGATGTGTGAAAGATCACGTTTTGCTTGTGGAAAAAAGTTGCCTTGAGAAATTAAATTATTCAGTTTTAATGCCTTAGTAGTTTAATGTTTCTACTATCAGTTAAACATATGTGTATCCCTTGGTACCTGAGATGAAACCTTCCCAAAAAATAATATATTAAAAGCTATTTTATTTTATTTTTTAGTACTTTCAAGTCATTGTTGACTAATATTGCAGTTATAACCTTGTCCAATTTAGGCAATACAATTAAAGACACCAACAGTTATCTACAGCTGCCAATAACTTCAAAGAAATATGATTCTTGGGATAATTCCTTAATATGAGACCACATTTTCAAAGCATATGACAAACAAATTGCAAAGTTACTTTAAAATTAATTGCTTCAGACATGTAACATTTAAGCATTAATTGTTCACTGTTCTGAGTTTCTGGAGCAAACTGAACCTGAAAAAAAAATAACTTAAAAAGGGTAATATAGCAGTTAAACTTCTGTTTTTAAACTGAAGAAGCTAAGAATACTGTTTGCAAGCCCAGACTTAAAGATTGTAGATTAGATACAGATGTATTGGTATTTTGAGTAGATTTACACTCTTCTAAATATTCACAAATGTCTTGGAATGTAAGATTAATGCATATTTAAAACTAGTCAGTTTTAGGTAATGAAACAGGTGGACCCCATATAAAACTGAATATTAATGTTTAATTTTATTATGTGCTATTATATGAATGGAAGTAATTTTATTAACATTTTGTGGAGAAACATTGATTTGAATAGCAGGGTTTAATCAGTTTAGGGGTCTGGCCACCAAATGGCAGTCTTGTTCTTCTCTTAAAAACAAAGCTGAGTGTAAATCTGGCAGAGGATAAAACATGGAAACGGAAGAAAATGTTAATATCTCCAATTCAGAAATATTAGCAGTGCACAGTCTATACTGTAGTGCTGTGTGCTGTTATAACAAATGTATTCTAGAACAGATTGTGTTGAAATATCATCCCATAGCAATGTGGTATTTTGTTCTTCCTTCCACTTTTATTGTTTAGGTGTGTGAAATCTCAGCCACACAGCCATATGTTGATGAATTGCCAAGTTGCTTGACTATTAAATTACAATAAAGTGAGCATTCTTTAAGAGCACCAGGCCTGGTTTAAGTTTCCCCATAATCCAGAGGAACTTCATGAAGGACATAACCAAATGACTCACTATTGGGAGTCCTATTTGTTAAAGTTTTATAACATCCATTTGCTGTTTCTCTAACAATAATACAAAGAGCATAAGATACATTTGTGGGCAGAACCCATAATCTGTTATTTTTGTAACAGCCCTTTTATTGACCTCATTCTGATTGCAAGCACTTTGTGGAACATCATTGAAGGCAGATGTGTAGCGGAAAGTTTTACTAGATTTTACATCTACCAGAATTACAAAAAATATTAAGTGGGAGTGGGGTTCCAATAGAGAAACAATTGAAATCTGAAGTTTTCTTAAAAGTCAATTTAAGCCAATTTAGAATGATAGAATCATAGGATTGGGAGGGACCTGGAATTCTTCGAATCCAACCACTGCCTAGGCAAGAATCCTAAGACCGAACAAATGGCTGTCTAATCTTGCTTGAGAATCTTCACTGATGGAGCACCTGCAGCTGCAGGAGGCAATCACAAACATGAATCATAGCCCATATTGCTATTATTCTTAGATAAATGGCATCAAAATGCTTTAATGCTCAGTAAGTTAAAATTTAGCAGTTATTTATGGCAAAATATACAGTACTATAGGTCTATAGTTTACCCTTCATTCTATTATATATTTTCTGTTGTTAAGTCAGGATTTCTTTCTTTCACTCATTATCTAACTTTCAGGGAGAAAAGCAAGATAAACTCTTAACATTCATAATTTTGGGTGAAGGGCTAAACTTGTCATGTCAAGGAGCATACTCCAACAGGTATCTGGGGGCCAGACTGCATTAATTCATTACAAGTTACATCATTCATATCAAGAATCCCTCAATGTGAACTAGGGTCCTGGTGATTTCATGGATATGTCCATTTGTTTTACTTTGCAGCAATCTAGTACTGGTTTGCCATTGTTTTTTTCTGGAATCTTTTTCTAGTCTACACTGGCCAAAAACCCAGGAATTCCTTGAAAATATCCCATCCGAGTGTTAACCAGGTCTGATACTATTTACAATCTAAAGTTGACCAGGTGAAAGTAATTCCCCTTGTGTTTCAGATTAATAATTTTAATTCAGTAGCACTTTTAAAGGGAGCAAGACTGCTTGCTTAAGACCAGAAGTTATGTAGCCTTAGTAATTGAGGCTGAGCATGTGTATTTTAAATTCTGTTTGCAAACATTTTTTTAAACTATTTGTAGTCCTCAATATCTCCAGCATAAGTAGGGAAGCAATCAAAGTACAAACACTCGTGCAAATTTGGGGTTGCATCGCACTTGTCAGAAGCATTGAAGTGCTTCCGGGTTGAAAGGATTAGCCAGTGACATCACCCATTGCCTGGGAGATGCTCAGTTGGGGGCTCCTTTTACATCCATGGCAGGGGCTGGAGTGAAGGATTCCTAGTAGCACTCGGGTCTCGAATGCGGGTTTGCTAACCTCTGACCCAGCAACCTAACTATGTGAGACACAGTACTCCTGTAATTTGGGATTAGAAGCTACGGTTTTGCCCTGGTCAACAAGACAGGTGTTGCCGCTACTCACATTTGTGATGTCCTAGTTGACATTTTACATTTAAATCATTAAAGGCATAGCTGGAGATTGCTAAATTGTTTATGTAGGATGACCTAATGAAAACCAGAGATGATAAGAATTGATTTCAGGTAAGTAAAGCCTGGGATTCAGTAGTAATACATATACAAGATCCTACAATAATATGTGTCAATAACAGTGCAAAGATAGGAAATAAAAATTTTAGTACTGTAGAAGAAAGAACATTACCATTACTATGCCCCTATATCAGAGGAATTCCTAAGCACTTCCTTGCTGAATCTGAAATTGTTCTTTCCTTGAGACAGGTTTTTTTCCCCCCGATGATAAACTCATTGTATTTGCGGTACAATAATTCTTGGTTTAAATGGTTTATTATGATGTTCTGTAAATGGAGAGGGAGATTTTAGGAGTAGAAATAACCATATTTCTAGAACAGGAATGACCATATTCTTCTAAATCATACCCTACTCTTTTCCAGGGTGATTGGCAACTTTTTTTTAAAAAAAGTGAAATGATACTTGTTATTACCTTTCCAAAATAGAGTGGTTATTTACTATGTTAAATAATAGTTGAGATGAATAAAAATACAATCAGCCACATGAAATATGGTTTTGCCATTCATTTTAGTATTAAACTGAGAAATTATTTATAGCAAGGAACCAGTACAGTATAGAACATAAGTGAAAAGCTACATCTCCTGAACCACTATTCTCCTAATGCTTTATTACAACATGTGCATTGAGTGTGGAACCTCTTGTGCAGTTTCATATTTTGTCTGTGCTTGTTTTAGCTAGGAATCTAGTTTAAGCTGAGGTTACTGTATAAACTAAGCAACAATGTCAATGTGATTTCTAGGATCCAGGGATTTAATTGACATCTATAATACAGTAGTTGCTGTATGGTTTCTCAGCTGAGATAGAGCCTGTTACTCATTTACAGAGGACGACTTTGTAAAGCTATCTCAGTTGTTCCAATCTTTAAAAAAGGAAGACTTTTGCTTAATTGAAAAAACTCTTGTAGCTTAATGATGTGAATATCACCATGGAGATTTCTCCCCCCCCCACAAAAAAAAATTCTGCAGTTGTTTCTTTTACATGTAAAATGCAGATACATTCCATGGGTTTTGCCTAAATCCTTGTCTTGCGATTTGGACCATAAATTAAGAAGGGGAAGGACAGATTTATCTGCAACAAATGTATTTTATCCTTTTTTGTAGCAACACACTTGTGTAATGACAAATAAATGAAGTGGGGTGTGTGAATAAAAGACTTTGAGTCAAACACAATAGGGAGGAAATGTGTGATCTAGTTAATTTGAGAGAATGAGTCAGTCAGCTGCCTTAGTAATTTTAAGAGATAATATACAGCTGATCTCTTTCTGGACATATGGTGCAACTTTAGAAGAATTGTTATGATTACAAGTTCTTTAGGTTTTCTAAAAATTATTTTAGTTTCGATTTAAGCTATTTCACATGAATTCCTTTTGTGAAAAAAAAAATCTGGCTTTCTTTGGTGAAATACATCAAACATTGCAGAGAACGAATTCTGTATATGGAAAACATCCAGTGGATGCTATGGTCTTTTTGCAGGATGATTTCCAGAACAAAGTTATGGCTGTATTGAACACCATGTCAGCAAATAAATAGCAAAGATATATTAATAGGGCCAATGATTCCTGTCTGTAACCTTTCCATGTTCAAAAGTTTTAAAACATAATTGACAGTCTGCAAAGTATGCATGTATGTATTCCCGCTTTGAGATTAAAGTTAAGATGGCTAATAAACAATTTTAACAACTACAAAAAACTGAATAAATACATTCTGCAACAATACCAATAAATACATTCTGCAACAATACCACTAACACCATCAAATATCCACATCTGTCTGTCCCAGGTCCTTGGGAAGGATTTGATAGGTGGATAAAAATGCTAAATTCAGTCTGAACATCTGGCTGACTATGTGACAAAACAACTGGAAATAGATGGTGTCTTTCTTATTCCTCCCCATCTCTTGAGGGAGGGTGTTCAGTTCTAACATAGATGGATTCTTTTATCCCTCTTTCAACTCAATGGCCGTCTCTTTTTGTAAAAGTCCAGTTTACAATGCAGCCCTTGCAGCAGTTCCAAAAAGATTCTACAACAAATTGCACTGTTTCAGGTGACCCTGAGGGCACATATAATCCCTCAACAGCTCTCTCAGAATGCTAATGACCAGATGACCCCTTGTTGTTGTTGTTAGTTCTGAACTCGTGTCCGACCCATCGCAACCCCATGGACAATGTTCCTCCAGGCCTTGCTGTCCTCTACCATCTTCTGGAGTCCATTTAAGCTCACACCTACTGCTTCAGTGACTCCATCCAGCCACCTCATTCTCTGTCGTCCCCTTCTTCTATTGCCCTCAATCTTTTCCAGCATTAGGCTCCTCTCTAGTGAGTCCTTCCTTCTCACTAGGTGGCCAAAGTATTTGAGTTTCAACTTCAGGATCTGGCCTTCTAAAGAGCAGTCAGGGTTGATCTCCTCTAGGAGTGACCAGTTTGATCGCCTTGCAGTCCAGGGGACTCGCAGGAGTCTTCTCCATCATCATAGTTCAAAGATCTTTTGTGCTCAGCCTTTCTTATGGTCCAACTTTCACAGCCATTCATTGCAACTGGGAAAACCATGGCCTTGACTATACATACTTTTGTTGGAAGGGTGATGTCCTTCACCATCCTATTAGAACCTATCCTTCTATCCTCCTTCATTAGAACTGATGAAGCTTCTTAAATGAGAAATGAAATCATCTTCTTTCTTCTTCTTCTTCTTCTTCTTCTTCTTCTTCTTCTTCTTCTTCTTCTTCTTCTTCTTCTTCTTCTTCTTCTTCTTCTTCTTCTTCTTCTTCTTCTTCTTCTTCTTCTTCTTCTTCTCCTTCTCCTTCTCCTCCTCTTCCTCCTCCTCCTCCTCCTCCTCTTCGAAAAAAGCACCTTTGAGATTGCTTTCTCATATTTTCTTTGCAGTTCATCTAATATTCCAAATACTGTTTCTAAGTCAGGTACCCACTAACCTTTACTAGTACATTTGACGTTTATTTCACAACTAAAGAATTTTGCGATCTTCAATTTCATTCTGTTACTTTTAGCTCATTTTTCTAACCTTTTCTTCCCTCACAGCAACTCTACAGTTCAATTTCTTTGTCTCACTGTGATCTACTCAACATTTTCATTTCCTGTACATTCCTTGTATGTTCAATTTTTGTTTCTTTTTATTGTTTTCACTTTTTGTAGAGATACATTGACTTCTTTTGCTGTTCCTCCTCATTGGCATGAGCTGAGGCTAGTGAATGATGTTAAAAAATCATAACAATGCTGGCTGGGGAAATTCTGGGTGTTGAAGTCACATCTTAAAGTTGCCAAGGCTGACAAAAACCCATTTCACTTTCTCATCTTTATATACTTGTGAAGATGTGTGAAAGAGTCCCAAACTAGGAAGCCCTGCACTCTCTCTTACACAACTCCTACTCATATATCCAATTCACTGGATACAAGGATTTTCCTCCTTCAATCACTTGGACACTATAATACAACTGTGGGTAGAGCCCACAAGCCTTGTAGTTAAGTGTAGGTAATAACCACCCACCAGACTTTGATTTTTTTTTATTTAAAAAAACAATCTTACAGTTAGTGGATAATTGACTTGGCAGGTGCTTAGAAACTCTCATTTTGTTAATTTTACTTTAAAAATGTATTCTTTATGAAACAAAATGATAATTATTAGCACTTTGCTGCACTTTTGCAAAATATTTTTGCAAAATCAATCTGCTTTAAAGCATCTTTTTTATTACTTGGAATCCTGCCACTTTCTTCATGAAGAGATGAAACTTTCAGCTTCAGACTTTTCTAATGTAAACAAGGTGAAATGTGATAAGAGAAGATTTTGGAGGCCTTATGCAATCTTCAGTAGTAAAATATTTTAATGTAATATTTTGTGTAAGGCATGTCTTGGAATAATAATTACATGATTTTCGTATTGCAGGTGGTGTGCCTTCAGGATTTTTTTGGTGAAGATGACATATTTATTGCATGTGGCCCTGAAAAATTTCGTTACCAGGATGACTTCTTGCTAGATGAAAGTGGTAAGGAAATATTTTTGTTCATTATAATTTTATGATATGTTTTGAATTTCCCAGTTATATCCATATGAACGATGACCCATCTGTACTTGGTTGCTCGCTTGGAGATGTTTTATTACCCAAGTAGGTAATATCATCAGTGTGATGAATGGATTTGCTGTCTCTTTATATAGAGTAGCTTGTTCTGCCAGTTATGATGGGGGTGTGGTTTTTCTCCTTGGTGTTTCATTGATTAGAGCATTGTTTCCTGTATGATTGTTTATCTGCTGCTGATGCCTGTTTATCAGAGGATTGGCTGCTGGAGGGGATGTGTTCTAGTCTAGCAAGCTACTATGTATAAACAGGCAGCAGACCCTACACTTACTGGTGCTGGTTATATTACCTAGTTGCTTATTTTATGCATTATTATTAAATTTATTTTTGCTTAAATTTATATAGCCACCCATCCCCCTTTCATGATTCTGCAAGCAAACAGCTAAGCTCAGAGAGTGCCAAGACGTCTACCACTGAACCCTGAGCTAGATATATTCTTTTCTGTTGGAATGACAACAGTTTGGAACAAGAGAATTAAATTAAGCCCTATTAAGAGTACCACAGTCCTGCCATGTTACCTTCAAAGTCCTTACAAATAGGCATTAATTAAATGAAGCCAGAAAGATTGTGTCAAAGCACAGTCATAGGACTGATCCCAAGATTTTTGGTTCAAAATATCTTTCAAATATGTGGACTAACATCTACAGTATCTATTAAGATAGCTACTGGATTTACTTTGTTGGGGGAAGAGTTCAGTTCAGAGACTTGAAATTTCAGCAAATCAAAAAAGGTACCAGGTTCATTATGATAGCTAAAAAAAATGAAGACAAAACTATTTAATAATGCCAGTTAGGATGATTGCTCTATTGTGGCTTCTATATAAGCCATTAGGTGGATAGAATACGTCACAGAGATATCAGCTATTGTGGAAGTAGGATGTTGGGCAATATTGTTTGATCAAGTTTTGCTAATATTACATCCTTATATGTGCATTTATTTATATTATTAAAGGCAGCCTAGTTGAAGATCTATAACTGTCATATCTGTATAACATACACATAACCTTTACACCAAATTACTGTACAAAAACCAAAGAAACCCGTGCTGTTATTAAAAGAGATGAATAGTACCTGATTATTTTGAGATAGAAATATTGGAATATCTCATGTCATCTTAATTTGCTGTCTTGAGCCTAGTTTCCCTGGTGCCAACATTTCTTGGTACACTCTGACTGGCAGCTGACACAGTGCCAGGAAAATCTTATTTCTTTTTCAAAATGTAATACATCAGAAGTGTCATGTTTAACCACCAGGCTTTTCTAACCTTGCTTACTGAAGCAGAGAGGAAGGAGAAATAAGATCCATCTGTTGTGATTTATGGAACACTGGTTAAATAGTTTTTTGACTCTGCTCTGGAAGCTGGTTTGTTCACCACCCTGCATCAGGGGAAGAAACCTTCTTGGTACAAAACCACTATTAGGCATATGAAAAATCTCCTACATTATTGCTGATTTTAACAAGGGAGTCAGTTCTCAGATGTCAGAAACCTGCAATCTGTACCAAATACAACATGATTAATTAGTGCATTATCTTGCTATAACAAGGTTGGCAAATGAGCCATTACATGAGTCACTGTATGGGACTCTGATGTTTCCCCCCCCCCCCTTTCAGTATAAAGGCATGCCAAGGGCAGTGGCTTGTAGAGAATAAGATTGGGATCTACTTGGGTAGCTTTTAATTTTTTTAATGATTATATAGCAACAAAAGGATTTTCCCAGAGCACCCGTGAAGGTCATGCCTTAATGTAACTTAACCCTTTGATTCAAGAATGCATTCTGCTTAGAAAAGAGCAGTGAAGTCAGAACCTTGACTCGCTTTATTTTATTTTTGCCAAAGATGGGTACCCAGAACTATCTCAGATCTAAGATGGGACTGTAATGTAAGGAATTATTCTAGTGCAAGAAAACTTTTATTTATTTTTTTAACTAAGAGACTTACAGGCATTCAGCCAATTAGCTTGCATTATCATCACATGCTATTTTTGCTAATCCAGCATATCTCAAACTGGGAATATGATTTTCCTGGAGAATTACAAACAAATTTGAGGGGGTTGTACTCAGTTGTGCTCTGCCTGGATAGGGGCAGCCTTCATTAGCCTGTCTGCAATGGATTAATCCCATCACCAAAGCTTTTATTTAATAGCTTTGGCATCCACACCAAAACTCTTGCCACCACCCTAACCCTGTTTCAGTTCACCACCCAAAGCAATTCAGCTAGGATCAAGATGCTTTTCATCTTCCAAGATGGTGCTTCTCCTGGACATGTACTGGTATGCATGCCCACACAAGGCATCCTGAATGGGCTGTTCTCTCATCATAAGCATCATTGCAAAAAGGACACCCTAGTGGGGTGGGCCCATTTCAGCCCCTGATGTAGACCAGAGCAGGAATAAACTTCATAGAAATTTAAAACTACTTTTATTAAGATGGACTACAGTAACAGAACATTGCAAGTTTGATTATATTTTACCACTTCTTATGTGATTTAGGAGGTTGTTTGAGGCTTTTATGTATACCTTCTTGTTTAGCTTATCGTTGCTTTGGCTATTGCTGCTATGTTGATGTGACCAAAGCCCTTTTCTAGAGTGGTTTGATGGGGCTTAATAAACACAAATTGATAAGCAACAAGAGAAAGAATCTTTGCCCCTTGATGAAGCAACCTTTAACTGTATATCCAGTTTCATGTGATATGTCATTTCATCTATTTACTTCTTTTCTAATGCTGTAACCTTTATGTTTTGAGTTTACTTGACCAGTGAGATAAACCCTTTGTCAATCCTGTCATCAGAAGAAAGAGGCTGGGGCACTCCTTCCCTCTTATTACTTTAGTTCAGGTACTAGAATTTCACTTTCTTGATACATTGAAGAGATACAGTATATGCATTTTTGCAACAACACATCATTTACATTCAAATTTCTGGGAATTTGTTGCCAACACTTCAATTTCATGGCACAGTGAAGCTAGGTGAAATCAATTCATTTTGTAGTGTATTGTGACAATGTTTTTTTCATAGTCTCAGATGAAGACTTTTTCTGGTCCTTTCTAGAGAAGTTGGCAATTGGAGTCTACGCTTTTTGCATGGAAAGTATGTGCTCTAACAGAATTAGATTGTCCCATGACTCTATGCTTAATCATTCATATTTGCTGTTATCTTATTTCCTATGACTAAAATCTTCCCAATTTCTCTGGAGAAACCAGAGCCCAAACAAATTACACA
>NW_015386740.1:536400-549739 GCF_001527695.2 Protobothrops mucrosquamatus | reverse complement strand
CAGTACTAATAGCAACATTCAGCACAGCAAATTTTCAACATCTGCTTTTACGTTTATATTCCAAATGATAAAACATAGATTTCCAGCACTGACAGGCTGGAAATCAAACTGGTTCTAAATATGGGGTGGCATAGTGATTAGAATGCAGTATTGTAGACTAATTCTGCTGACTGCCAGCAGTTCGATCCAAGGTAGACTCAGCCTTCCATCCTTCCGAAGACGGTAAAATGAGGACCCAGATTGTTGGGGGCAATATGCTGACTCTATAAACCACTTAAAGAAGTCTGTAAATCAGTATGAAGCGATATATAAATCTAATTGCTATTGCTATTTCTACTGCTATAAACTTTCTTCTTTTGGGGTGGATGCAACACCAGCCATACAATAGAAACTTCTGTAGATTCTTTCTTAGAGACTGCACCTACTTTTTTTCTCAGTAATTAAAATGCCCAGTGGCCTAAAGCTTAGATTCTTGATGTTTGCTATCACAAGGAATTGGTTGAAAAGTCTTTTGCCTAAATGTTGATCATGCAGGAGTTCATGAATAGCTGATAGCCACAATAAGAAGGAGTAAATGGAGTCCTAAAAGTCCTCCATTGCTGCTGTTTTATTCTCCTTTCTTATCCTCCATGACTCTCCTGTTTTTCTCAATTGGTAGGGAAGAAAGATCCATCCAGTTCTATATTGAAACAGCTGTAGCTGCCATCTAAAAACATAGGTGTGCTAATTAACTGATTAAAGGTAGTGGTATGGCCCATTTAAAATTAAAGTGTTTTCCAAAGCTAATCGAAAACTTATTGAATGAGACACTGCCTTTGAAAGGTTGTCACCAATCAAAGCACTATAGGCTGTAAGAACAAGAACTTAAGAAAACTAGTGTAAAGGCCAGTAGAGCTGACCCTGGAAAGGAATGAGTAAACCATTAAGCCGTGCGCTTTGACAAAAGATTAGTCAGTCTTGAGAAAGTGAAGAGGGTGGGGGGAAAACCCCCCCACTTTAATTGTTCAGTACAAGTAGTCCTTGACTTAACAATTGGGACCAGAATTTCTGCTGCTAAGCAAAGTGACTATTAAGTGAGTTGTGCCTGATTTAACAACCTTTTTTGCTATGATTGTATGTAAATCACTTGTTAAATGTATCACATGGTCATTAACTGAATCTGGCTTTGCTCATTGACTTTACTTGTCAGAAACTGGCTGGGATGTCAATGTCAATAACAACCCAGGAATGCTGCAACCATCATAAATACATGGCCAAGGACCAGAATTAGATCACTTGACTATAAAGACTTGAACTTCTTTCAAAGTTCTGTCTTACTACAGTAAAGAGCATTTCCACAATCCCACCATGTTTGCTTCTTGGCCTGGCCTACTTTGATGGGCTAATACCAGTTTTGAAAATCAAACTAAAAATTGTTGTTTATGTATCTATTGTATATCTATTATATGTCTATTTCATTTATGATCGTACTGCATTAACTATCTTTTTGGATGCTAATAGACAAAAGATAGAATAAACTAAATGTAACTTAAAGTATAACATTCTTATTTCCCTATACTCTTTCAATTATGGTCAGCAAACCTTTTAGTCTTTACAATTTTAAATTGTATTTCCAATTTTTAATTCCATTTATTTATGGATTAACTTTATATCCTACCATAAATGTGTACAAATTCTTTTTTTATAATTTATTATTTTATCATAGAGAATAAAATACAGAATAGTAAAACAAACAAAATGAAACAAAACAAAAACATGCATTCAACTCTAACAAAGAAAAAGAAAAAAATTGTGTACAAAAAGGAGGAAAAATGCTCAATTAAATCCAGCATTTAACATGTAGGATTCTACAATGTGTACAAATTCTTGATGGGGAAATTCCTTTTCAAAATCCAAGGATCACAGGGATATGGCCAGTTATAAAATATTGCTGACAGTTCTAATCCCTATTGATAAGGGGTTTAAGGTGTAAAATAATTCCTTTGAGCCTCATGGAGGCTTGATGTGTCTACTCTGCACCTTTTGAAAAATGGTGGGGGATGAGTCTGATTACACCATTAAAGTATGGTTAGGCCATCACATTTTTACAGTGCAGTCTTTAGGTTTTAGGTACAGAAGGGGTACGAAAACGTAAGTAGAGAGATGCAAGGTACCATATAAGCCAGTGATGGCAAACCTTTTAGAGACCAAGTGCCCCAAAACTGCCCCACCCCTGCACCGCCCTGCCCCCGCTCCACCCCTGCCCTGCCCCCCCACCCACAGGGCCACCCACCACCTCCATGGCCCACCATGGCGGCCACGCCCTCCACCCATGCCCCACAGCATCATCTGTTTGCGACGGGGTGCAAAGGCGGAGTCTTGTCCCTACTGCCCGGCTGCCATGTCCTTGGCTGCGCTGCTTCAGGCGGGCCGTGCCTGGGGGCGACTTTCCTCGGGGAGGCTGCTGGTGTGGAGGGGGCCATGGGAGGAGGCGAGGCTAGGGCGATGGCATGTGTGCCCATAGAGAGGGCTCCGAGTGCCACCTCTGGCACTCATGCCATAGGTTCGCCACCGCTGATATAAGCTATGGTCCTTAATGCATAGAGCATATTGTGCTTATTTTCTTTCACTAATATTATTTTCACTCAAATTCTATGGAAAAGATCATCCTGAAGGTATTTTTTTCTAATCACTCAAACATTTTGTCAAGGATTACATTGTTACCCAGTTCACATTTTGACATTTTGTGAGAAGCAGGTAGTTGTAAGATTGATGCTTTCCCTAAAATAAAGTGAATTGGAAAGATTGCCACATAAGATGCTATTGGCCCTTGGACAATTGGCACTTCCTTTATATGTTTGTTACTTGGATGATTAACCTTATATGATCTCATCTTCTTCCTGAGAGAACCGTGTCTGCTACATCCTTCTATGTGTAATAGTATAAACGAATTTTAAAAAAGATATTTATGGTGTACAAGAGCTGATTGAAACAGTATAATTCTGGGAGTAACTTTCAAGACATGGCTGCATTTAAACCTCGTATTACAAACCTAACACATAAGTTCCATATTATAATGAAGTTGATTCTTATTTTGTTTTGTTGTATTCAATTTAGATTTGAAATGGCATTTGAGATGTCAGATCTGTTTTTCTGTTGACCTTTTGCCAAGATGAGTCATCTCTGGCTACCCAGTTATTATTTAATAAGGAAAGTGGTTAATTTCATGAGCTGGGAAGCATATCAGGAAAACATGATGTTCAGAAAGCAGCCTGAATTCTGAGAAGACCGCAATAAGAAAAAAAATCAAATTCAACAATAAGAACCACAAACCAGTTTTAAATAGAGTATGTCAAGCAGTATAGCCTTCTTGAATATCCCAGGGCATTTTTCCCATCAGTGTTTATCATACTGTGCCATAATTTTATGGCAAAGTGTGGTGGCCATATTGTTGTTATTGTTGGCACAATGTCAGCTTTATGTGTTACGCTAAATAATCCTACTTTATTGAATAAACCACACTACTGATTTTCCACAGTAAGTTATGGAATATCAAAATACATATTACTGAACAGTTGTATAAACTCAAGAAATACTAGCTTCAGTACAGTATAAAAAAGGGTACATATCCCACTGATCAAGAATTGCTTGAAGAAACTTGGATAAGGGCAATAAGAATGATCTGCATATTAGAAACTAAATCCTAAAATAAGTAAGGAACCACATATAGTTGTTTAGCAATTGCCTCGTTTAGCAATTCTTTGATGAAAATATAACATTACATTTATGACCTTTGCCAATCTGTAAGGCAAAAGAAAGATGAAATAAGATGATAAACATAGTCACGATTTCCCTTAGAGATTGCTTCATTTAACAATTGAATTGCCGGTACAAATTGTGGTTGTAAAATGAAAATTGCCTGTACTCCGAGATGATTGTGGGTCACTTTCAAATATAATAATAATAATAATAATAATAATAATAATAATAATAATAATAATAATAATAATAATAATAATAATAATAATAATAATAATAATAATTAGCCTTAGCCTTTAGGACAAATGCATATAAAGTCAAAATTGAGAAGACAGCAACAGACAGTAAATGCCGCCTATGCAAACACACTGAAGAAACAGTGGACCAGCTGGTAAGCTGCTGCAAGAAGATTGCACAGACTGTTCTGTCCCCCGTCCGACCCACACCCCCCAACCAGGCAGCCGAGGCCTGAAAAACTACTCGGCACAGACAAAGGCAAATGAATTCCTTGGCAGCAACTGCGTAGCTGCCTGCCAAGCCTTTACTGATAAGACACAGCAAACAAAGATAACTCCACAATAACTTGCCAGAGAGCTTGCAACAGAATATCCATCAAAAATTGTCCGACACGAAACTTCACATGCCACACCCCTTGCTTATATAGCCAGTGGGATGTGGCCCAGTGACTCAGCTGAACTATCTGGCACGACGTGTCCGCTGCTGTGCACGCTTATCCTTCCGACGCTGGCGTGGATCCAGCCAAGACGTATCCTCGTCGGAGTCCGATACACCTGGCTCCTGGCTGATCCCAGAAGCACCGGGCTCCTGGCCAATCCCAAAAACACCGGGCTCCTGGCCAATCCCAGAAACACCGGGCTCCTGGCCAAACTCCTCGCTGTCAGAAGGCACCGAAGGCTGCACCAGAGGGGAAGGGCCTGGAGAGGGAGGCCTAGCCATCTCCTCTCCTTCATGTTCAGAGCCTTCCTCCTCTGATGAGAGGGACCCACCGGACGGAGCCACAACACAGACTGACTACAAGCAGCGGCATGACAAAGTAGCAACAATGGTGCATTGGAAGATCTGCAAGAAATATCATTTGCCTGTACGCAAGAACTGGTGGGATCATAAAATAGAGAAAGTCATAGAAAATGATAAAATTAAACTGCTCTGGGACTTCAGAATTCAAACAGACAAGCACCTACAACATAACACCCCAGACTTAACAATTGTCGATAAGAAAGACAAAAAAGTCTGGATAGTGGACGTGGCAGTGCCTGGAGACAGCAGAATAGACGAAAAAGAACTGGAGAAGATAACAAAATAGAAAGATCTACAAATAGAAATAGAAAGACTGTGGCAAAAGCAAGCAAGGGTAGTACCAATAGTAATAGGCGCCTTGGGTGCAATCCCAAAACAACTGGAGCACCATTTGAACACCATTGGCATTGACAAATTGGCCATTAGTCAATTGCAAAAGGCGGCCTTACTAGGAACTGCCTCCATCCTACAACGATATCTGTAATAATATCAAACATCCACATCTGCCTATCCCAGGTCCTTGGTAAGGACTCGATAGGTAGACAAAATGCCAAATCCAGTCTGAATATCTGGCTGACTGTGCAATGATCAATAATAATAATAATAATAATAATAATAATAATAATAATAATAATAATAATAATAATAATAATAATAATAATAAAAGTTGGAAGGGACCTTTGAGGTCATCTAGTCCAACCCCCTGCTCAGGCAGGAAACCCTATACCATTTCGGACAAATGGCTGTCCAGTCTCTTCTTAAAAACTTCCAGTGTTGGAGCATTCGCCGGTTCTGGAGGCAGGTTGTTCCACTGGTTAATTGTTCTAATTGTCAGGAAGTTTCTCCTTAGTTCTAAGTTGCTTATCTCCTTGATTAGTTTCCATCCATTGCTTCTTGTCCTGCCTTCAGGCGCTTTGGAAAATAGTTTGACTTTCTCTTCTTTGTGGCAGCCCCTGAGATATTGGAACACTGCTATCAAGTCCCCCCTTGTCCTTCTCTTTGTTAAACTAAACATACCCAATTCCAGCAACCGTTCCTTATAGGTTTTAGCCTCCAGCCCCCTAATCATCTTTGTTGCTCTTCTCTGTACTCTTTCTAGAGTCTCAACATCTTTTTTACATCGTGGTGACCAAAACTGGATGCAGTATTCCAAGTGGCTTTACCAAGGCATTGTAAAGTGGTATTAATACTTCACGTGTTGGCTTTTTTGGCAGCTGCAGCACACTGCTGGCTCATATTTAAGTGATTGTCCACTAGGACTCCAAGATCCCTCTCATAGTTACTACTATTGAGCAAGGTACCCCTTATTCTATACCTGTACATTTGGTTTTTCTTGCCTAAATGTAGAACCTTACTTTTTCACCATTGAATTTCATTTTGTTAGATAGCGCCCAGTTTTCAAGTCTATCCAGATCCTCCTGTATGTTCAGCCTGTCTTTTGAAGTGTTGGCTATTCCTGCCAGCTTGGTGTCGTCTGCAAATTTGATGAGTTCCCCATCTATCCCCTCATCCAAATTGTTGATGAAGATGTTGAAGAGCATTGGGCCCAGAACAGAGCCCTGGGGCACCCCACTACATACTTCCCTCCATGTAGATACAGTTCCATTGTTCGGCCAGTCAGCCAGCTATGAATCCATCTGGTGGTGATGCTGTCTAACCCACATTTTTCTATCTTATCGAGTAGTAGGTTGTAATCTACTTTGTCAAATGCCTTACTGAAGTCCAAGTAAATTATATCCACAGCATTCCTCCGGTCCACTACTTTTGTCACTTGGTCAAAGAATGCAATATACAGAATGCAACCATACAGAAAAACATAGATTTTCTAACACCTTGGAATATCAGATACCCAATAAGTATCTTATATTACAGGATCCAGAATTAAATGCTAGGAAGGTATTCCTAGCAACAGAAATAGATTAATCTATAATTTAAAGAGATAGTGTGTTCTTTGCTCCATGCCTTCAAGCAAAGGCTGGATACTTATTGATTAGGAAGTTTTCATTTAACCCTGCAATATGCAGAGGATTAGATTTGACAGTTTAAAATTACTTCTCATTCATCAGTAACTCTTAATCCTAAATCATAGTATATTTTATTTTATTAAATTTTATTTTACTAAATAAAAGATGAGGAGGATGGGAACAGAATGTGCAGGGGAGGTGGGATCTGCTAATGGTCCATCAAATCCCTGAAGTGTGATTCTCCCCCATTTGGGCCCCAAGCCAACTGGCAGAGCCAGGTCTTCAGGCTCTTGCAAAACGTCAGGAGGGTAGGAGCCAATCTCACCTCAGGGGGCAAGATGCTCCAATTGGATGGGGCCATGACAGAGAAGACTCTCCTCCTGGACCCTACTAGCTGGAATTCTCTGACTGATGAGATCCTCAGCATGTTTTCTCTGCCAGCACAGGTGGAGCAGGCCAATTCCATTGGGATAAGACGGTTCTTCAAATAGCCTGGACTCATGCCATGTAGGGCTTTAAAGGTGATAGTCAACACCTTTGTCACCTGGAAGCAAACTGGCAGCTAGTGCAGCTCCCGGAAGAGCAATGTAATATAGGCCATTCTAATGGCCCCCAAAACTGTTTGCACCATTGCACTCTGCACCAGTTGTGGCTTCTGAAGGTAGCACTATATAGGTAGCACTATATAGAGCGCATTAATTCAGACATGAGATGACCAGGGCTTGAATATTTGAATTGAAAGGAAATGTCCCATTAATAAAACTCTGAATTTCCCAAATACTGGCTTCAAAAGAGAGCTTTTCCTCTAGATTATGTTCTTATTATCACTTCATACCCCATTTCATGCAATTTGGATTTTTAAAATGCCAAAATAATTATAGATCCTTGTAAACTGTATTTTACATTGGTTTTTAATGGCTAAATTACCTAGGGTTGTGGAAATTTTCAGTAGGTCAGCAGTTCAAGTTGTGAGTATAAATTATTTCTTTTATTGTGTAATTCAAAAAAATTCAGTGTAGACAAGTGCCTTTGCATGTAAAACAGGCCTCTGTTTACTTTAAATTATTTTTGACATGCCAGCACATTAATTAAGAGAAAAATGAAATATATGAACAATCCCTTGCAGGCACTTGGGCTAACAGTNCAGTACTAATAGCAACATTCAGCACAGCAAATTTTCAACATCTGCTTTTACGTTTATATTCCAAATGATAAAACATAGATTTCCAGCACTGACAGGCTGGAAATCAAACTGGTTCTAAATATGGGGTGGCATAGTGATTAGAATGCAGTATTGTAGACTAATTCTGCTGACTGCCAGCAGTTCGATCCAAGGTAGACTCGACCTTCCATCCTTCCGAAGACGGTAAAATGAGGACCCAGATTGTTGGGGGCAATATGCTGACTCTATAAACCACTTAAAGAAGTCTGTAAATCAGTATGAAGCGATATATTAATCTAATTGCTATTGCTATTTCTACTGCTATAAACTTTCTTCTTTTGGGTTGGATGCAACACCAGCCATACAATAGAAACTTCTGTAGATTCTTTCTTAGAGACTGCACCTACTTTTTTTCTCAGTAATTAAAATGCCCAGTGGTCTAAAGCTTAGATTCTTGATATTTGCTATCACAAGGAATTGGTTCAAAAGTCTTTTGCCTAAATGTTGATCATGCTGTAGTTCATGAATGGCTGATAGCCACAATAAGAAAGAGTAAATGGAGTCCCAAAAGTCCTCCATTGCTGCTGTTTTATTCTCCTTTCTTATCCTCCATGACTCTCCTGTTTTTCTCAATTGGTAGGGAAGAAAGATCCATCCAGTTCTATATTGAAACAGCTGTAGCTGCCATCTAAAAACATAGGTGTGCTAATTAACTGATTAAAGGTAGTGCTATGGCCCATTTAAAATTAAAGTGTTTTCCAAAGCTAATCGAAAACTTATTGAATGAGACACTGCCTTTGAAAGGTTGTCACCAATCAAAGCACTATAGGCTGTAAGAACAAGAACTTAAGAAAACTAGTGTAAAGGCCAGTAGAGCTGACCCTGGAAAGGAATGAGTAAACCATTAAGCCGTGCGCTTTGACAAAAGATTAGTCAGTCTTGAGAAAGTGAAGAGGGTGGGGGGGAAAACCCCACTTTAATTGTTCAGTACAAGTAGTCCTTGACTTAACAATTGGGACCAGAATTTCTGCTGCTAAGCAAAGTGACTATTAAGTGAGTTGTGCCTGATTTAACAACCTTTTTTGCTATGGTTGCATGTAAATCACTTGTTAAATGTATCACATGGTCATTAACTGAATCTGGCTTTGCTCATTGACTTTACTTGTCAGAAACTGGCTGGGATGTCAATGTCAATAACAACCCAGGAATGCTGCAACCATCATAAATACATGGCCAAGGACCAGAATTAGATCACTTGACTATAAAGACTTGAACTTCTTTCAAAGTTCTGTCTTACTACAATAAAGAGCATTTCCACAATCCCGCCATGTTTGCTTCTTGACCTGGCCTACTTTGATGGGCTAATACCAGTTTTGAAAATCAAACTAAAAAAATGTTGTTTATGTATCTATTGTATATCTATTATATGTCTATTTCATTTATGATAGTACTGCATTAACTATCTTTTTGGATGCTAATAGACAAAAGATACAATAAACTAAATGTAATTTAGAGTATAACATTCTTATTTCCCTATACTCTTTCAATTATGGTCAGCAAACTTTTTTTAGTCTTTACAATTTAAAATTGTATTTCCAATTTTTAATTCCATTTATTTATGGATTAACTTTATATCCTACCATAAATGTGTACAAATTCTTTTTTTATAATTTATTATTTTATCATAGAGAATAAAATACAGAATAGTAAAACAAACAAAATGAAACAAAACAAAAACATACATTCAACTCTTAACAAAGAAAAAGAAAAAAAATGTGTACAAAAAGGAGGAAAAATGCTCAATTAAATCCAGCATTTAACATGTAGGATTCTACAATGTGTACAAATTCTTGATGGGGAAATTCCTTTTCAAAATCCAAGGATCACAGGGATATGGCCAGTTATAAAATATTGCTGTCAGTTCTAATCTCTATTGATATGGGGTTTAAGGTGTAAAATAATTCCTTTGAGCCTCATGGAGGCTTGATATGTCTACTCTGCACCTTTTGAAAAATGGTGGGGGATGAGTCTGATTACACCATTAAAGTATGGTTAGGCCATCACATTTTTACAGTGCAGTCTTGAGGTTTTAGGTACAGAAGGGGTATGAAAACGTAAGTAGAGAGATGCAAGGTACCATATAAGCCAGTGATGGCGAACCTTTTAGAGACCAAGTGCCCCAAAACTGCCCCACCCCTGCACCGCCCTGTCCCTGCTCCACCCCTGCCCTGTCCCCACCCACCCACAGGGCCACCCACCACCTCAATGGCCCACCATGGCGGCCTCCACCCATGCCCCGCAGCATCATCTGTTTGCGCCGGGGTGCAAAGGCGGAGTCTTGTCCCTACTGCCCGGCTGCCATGTCCTTGGCTGCACTGCTCCAGGCGGACCGTGCCTGGGGGTGACTTTCCTCGGGGAGGCTGCTGGTGTGGAGGAGGCGGGGCTAGGGCAACAGCATGTGTGCCCACAGAGAGGGCTCCGAGTGCCACCTCTGGCACTCGTGCCATAGGTTCGCCACCGCTGATATAAGCTATAGTCCTTAATGCATAGAGCATATTGTGCTTATTTTCTTTCACTAATATTCTTTTCACTCAAATTCTATGGAAAAGATCATCCTGAAGGTATTTTTTTTTCTAATCACTCAAACATTTTTTCAAGGATTACATTGTTACCCAGTTCACATTTTGACATTTTGTGAGAAGCAGGTAGTTGTAAGATTGATGCTTTCCCTAAAACAAAGTGAATTGGAAAGATTGCCACATAAGATGCTATTGGCCCTTGGACAATTGGCACTTCCTTTATATGTTTGTTACTTGGATGATTAACCTTATATGATCTCATCTTCTTCCTGAGAGAACCATGTCTGCTACATCCTTCTATGTGTAATAGTATAAACGAATTTTAAAAAAGATATTTATGGTGTACAAGAACTGATTGAAACAATATAATTCTTGGAGTAACTTTCAAGGCATGGCTGCATTTAAACCTCATATTACAAACCTAACACATAAGTTCCATATTATAATGAAGTTGATTCTTTATTTTGTTTTGTTGTATTCAATTTAGATTTGAAATGGCATTTGAGATGTCAGATCTGTTTTTCTGTTGACCTTTTGCCAAGATGAGTCATCTCTGGCTACCCAGTTATTATTTAATAAGGAAAGTGCTTAATTTCATGAGCTGGGAAGCATATCAGGAAAACATGATGTTCAGAAAGCAGCCTGAATTTCTGAGAGGACCGCAATAAGAAAAAAAAATCAAATTCAACAATAAGAACCACAAACCAGTTTTAAATAGAGTATATCAAGCAGTATAGCCTTCTTGAATATCCCAGGGCAATTTTCCCATCAGTGTTTATCATACTGTGCCATAATTTTATGGCAAAGTGTGGTGGCCATATTGTTGTTATTGTTGGCACAATGTCAGCTTTATGTGTTACGCTAAATAGTCCTACTTTATTGAATAAACCACACTACTGATTTTCCATAGTAAGTTATGGAATATCAAAATACATATTACTGAACAGTTGTATAAACTCAAGAAATACTAGCTTCAGTACAGTATAAAAAAGGGGTACATATCCCACTGATCAACCAAGAATTGCTTGAAGAAACTTGGATAAGGGCAATAAGAATGATCTGCATATTAGAAACTAAATCTTAAAATAAGTAAGGACCCACATATAGTTGTTTAGCAATTGCCTCGTTTAGCAATTCTTTGATGAAAATATAACATTACATTTATGACCTTTGCCAATCTGTAAGGCAAAAGAAAGATGAAATAAGATGATAAACATAGTCACGATTTCCCTTAGAGATTGCTTCATTTAACAATTGAATTGCCGGTACAAATTGTGGTTGTAAAATGAAAATTGCCTGTACTCCGAGATGATCGTAGGTGGGTCACTTTCAAATATCTGAATAATAATAATAATAATAACAACAACAACAACAACAACATAATAATAATAATAATAATAATAATAATAATAATAATAATAATAATAATAATAATAATAATAATAAGCCTTAGCCTTTAGGACAAATGCATATAAAGTCAAAATTGAGAAGACAGCAACAGACAGTAAATGCCGCCTATGCAAACACGCTGAAGAAACAGTGGACCACCTGGTAAGCTGCTGCAAGAAGATCGCACAGACTGACTACAAGCAGCGGCATGACAAAGTAGCAACAATGGTGCATTGGAAGATCTGAAAGTCATTTGCCTGTAAGCAAGAACTGGTGGGATCATAAAATAGAGAAAGTCATAGAAAATGATAAAGTTAAACTGCTCTGGGACTTCAGAATTCAAACAGACAAGCACCTACAACATAACACCCCGGACTTAACAATTGTCAATAAGAAAGACAAAAAAGTCTGGATAGTGGACGTGGCAGTGCCTGGAGACAGCAGAATAGACGAGAAAGAACTGGAGAAGATAACAAAATAGAAAGATCTACAAATAGAAATAGAAAAACTGTGGCAAAAGCAAGCAAGGGTAGTACCAATAGTAATAGGCGCCTTGGGTGCAATCCCAAAACAACTGGAGCACCACTTGAACACCATTGGCATTGACAAATTGGCCATTAGTCAATTGCAAAAGGCAGCCTTACTAGGAACTGCCTCCATCCTACGATGATATCTGTAATAACATCAAACATCCACATCTGCCTATCCCAGGTCCTTGGTAAGGACTCGATAGGTAGACAAAATGCCAAATCCAGTCTGAACATCTGGCTGACTGTGCAATGATCCATAATAATAATAATAATAATAATAATAATAATAATAATAATAATAATAATAATAATAATAATAATAATAATAATAATAATAATAATAATAAAGTTGGAAGGGACCTTGGAGGTCATCTAGTCCAACCCCCTGCTCCGGCAGGAAACCCTATACCATTTCGGACAAATGGCTGTCCAGTCTCTTCTTAAAAACTTCCAGTGTTGGAGCATTCACCGCTTCTGGAGGCAGGTTGTTCCACTGGTTAATTGTTCTAACTGTCAGGAAGTTTCTCCTTAGTTCTGAGTTGCTTCTCTCCTTGATTAGTTTCCATCCGTTGCTTCTTGTCCTGCCTTCAGGCGCTTTGGAAAATAGCTTGGCTCCCTCTTCTTTGTGGCAGCCCCTGAGATATTGGAACACTGCTATCATGTCCCCTCTTGTCCTTCTTTTCGTTAAACTAGACATACCCAATTCCAGCAACCGTTCCTTATATGTTTTAGCCTCCAGCCCCCTAATCATCTTTGTTGCTCTTCTCTGTACTCTTTCTAGAGTCTCAACATCTTTTTTACATCGTGGTGACCAAAACTGGATGCAGTATTCCAAGTGTGGCCTTACCAAGGCATTGTAAAGTGGTATTAATACTTCACGTGATCTTGATTCTATCCCTCTGTTAATGCAGCCCAGCACTGTGTTGGCTTTTTTGGCAG